>NW_019734309.1:366079-405436 GCF_002891405.2 Cryptotermes secundus
AAAAAAAAAAATCCTACGAAAATGTAACATGGTTTCCCCACACAAGTATTCACCCCGAGCGACCTGAATTCTAGCGAAAACTGTAACTACGTAAGAACATCGAGCAGGTTAGTGTACCGGCAACGTTCTCATGTTGTAATTAGGAGATGCTCGGTTCCACTCTCAACAGGTACACACTTGCTCACAACTTTCTACCCACGCTTAATCAGGCCACGGCAGCTTGCTTCCACATCCTTCACAACCCATTCATTAATAGTTCTACAAATCGACGATACAGTCAAACATTCTGTAGGCGTCGTTAAATAAACAAGCAAGCATAAACTTAACTGGTCAAAGATCAGTGTTACAAACGGTATACATATATACAGTGTGTCCCAGAAGGAATGTGCCAGACTTCGGGAGGGTGTTCCTTATGTTAAAGTATGCCGATATAACCCAAAACATCTATGTCCAAAGTTGAACAGTTACGGAGATAATGGCCAGAGAAGTGTGAAACTTTGACAGGTGTTACACACTTGTTGATTACCAAATACATATTAAAACTGGCAGGAATATGTGGTTTCTGTAATATTAATAATGTATGTAACTTCAAACTAACTTGTGACATGAAGCAATTAAATTGAACTACAAAAAAACTCGCACGCCATGTCATAGTTGTCGTTAAGGTTCCGAGCACTATACATGACACATGAATTGCAAGCACTGACGTAACATGCCATGCAACGGGACCACCAGGACCTAATCAGCGGTTAGGGAAGGATTCATCTAAGTAGAGTCTCACGTGCTGAGTGTAATGTGGGGGAGCCTCATCATGTTGGAAGTACGTGTACATTTGCCTCCTTATCGTTAACGGGATGTCTTCCAACAAACATGGTAACTCATTCCTTAGGAAGGCTCCATACGTGTTTCCAGTTAAATTGCTGTGAAATACAAAAGGTCCGATCAACCTGTTCCCAAGCACACCACACCATACATCCACAGAAAATCTCTTTAAGAATTTCGTTACTATTATCTCATGTGGACTATTATGGGACCACGTATGCGCATTTCGTAAATTATTTACACTGTCCCGGGTAAAAGACGCCTCATCACTGAATAAAATGACGCTTAACAGTTCGGGATGAGCTTCTATCCAGTGGCACAAATCCATACGCTGAGCATGGTCGCCTGGTTCCAGATGTTGTACCTTTTGATCATGGTAAGGATACAACTCTTCATCGTGCAAAGTTCGCCACACCTGCATACGTGATACGCCGATGCGAGAGGCCATTCTACGAGTGGACAGACGCGGGCTTCTCTGAACCATCTCAAGAATGTTATCTCGTGTGTTTCTCATTCGTACATCCTCCCTTTCAGAGTGCACAGAAACACTCGAAAGAGAACCAGTATCTCGCAATGTCTGGTGAATTCGCGTAAATACACTTCGAGATGGAATCCTTCGATCGCAAAACGCCTTTGGTATTCAACAGCAGCACGTGCATTGCCACTGCAAAATCCATACACAAAATGCATATCACAATATTCCACATATGAAAACACAAAAGGCATTTCAGCAACTCCGCACAACTAATTTACCAACCATTCACAACGCGGCCGCAACGTACCCTGAAGGTAGCACATAAGCTTGCGGCTAGTGTGAATCACCACACTCAAGGACAAACATAGATGAGACTTGTCGGCTGACAGGTACAGTGTGTGGACCCGCCAGAAGACAACACTTATCTCGGGCCATTATCTCCCTAACCGTTCAACTTTGGACATAAGTGTTTTGTGTTATATCGGCATACTTTTAACATAAGGAACACCATCCCGAAGTCTGGCACATTCCTCCTGGGACACCATGTATATATCCTTGCTGACGGGAATGTGCACAGAGAAAGAGAAAATTTATTCATAAAATTCAGTTCAAGAAACTCCATTATCCGGCTGGAAGATGACATCATCAAAAGAGACGATATGCTATGCCTGGTTCCACACAAATGAAGCCTGACATTAATTTAAACAGCATTTCATAACTTGCGTCCCAGCTCACATTCACACTCCGTCTCAATAACAAAGACCAGTTGGTAATCGCCGATTTGCGAAATAATCGCAACCACATGGAACACACAAATACACTTCCAAATAATATATAAGAATTCAGTTCGTACCTCTCAGGGAACATATTACGTCCCCACTACAAAGCCCAACCGGTTAAAGCTGTTTTGGGAAACAGTCGCCGTTTATTGTGAGAACCATACGGAACACACAGGTACACTTCAAAATAATATATACTGAAGTGCCAAAAGTCATGGGATAGGTACCTAGTATCGTGTAGGACCCCTTCTAGCCCGACGAAGTGCAGCAACTCGACGTGGCATCGATTCCACGAGTGGACGGAAGACCTCTGGAGAGATGTTGAGCCATGCCGTCTGGACAGCCGCCCACAGTTCCCTGGTATTTGTATGTGCAGGATTTTGGGTGCGAATGGACCTCTCCACCACGTCCCACAAATGCTCGATTGGGTTGATGTCGGGCGAACGTGGTGGCCAAACCATTCGTCGGAACTCTCCAGAATGCTCCTCGAACCAATTCTGGACAACTCCGGCCCGATGACACGGTGCATTGCCCTGCAAGAATATTCCATCGCTGTGGGAGTACATGAAGTACACGAAGGGCTGCAAATGGTCACCAAGCAGTGTAACGTAGCGGTCACCGGGCAGTGACGTGTTTAGGTGGTCGAGGGGACCTAACTCATGCCACGTGAACACACCCCACACCAGTATGGAACCACCACCAGCCTTCACGTTGCCTTGTTGACAAATGGGGTCCGTCGCCTCACGGGGTCTGTGCCACACCCGAACCCTACCATCCGCCCGAAACAACTGGTAACGTGACTCATCGGACCACGCCACATGTTGCCAGTCCTCCAGGATCCAATTAGAGACGTCACAAGCCCACGTGAGGCGCTGTGTCCGGTGTTGTGGTGTTAACAGAGGCCCTGTGGTCGGTCTTCTGCTCCCATATCCCATGGAAGCTAAAGAACGCTGCACTGACCTGCTGGATATGCGTCTGGTACCTCCTGCATTGAATGTGGATGTGATTTCAGCCAGTGTCACTTGTCTGTTACCACGGAGAATTCTAGCTAGACGCCGCTGGTTACGACCACAAGCACCCGTGGTCGGTCACTGCGCTGTCCACGGTGGGTGGAAATGCCTTCCACAAGGTATTCCCGGTACACACGTGACACCGTGGATCGAGGAATATTGAATGACCGCACAACTTCGTAAATGGAATGTCCCATCCACCTGGCACCCACTATCATGCCCCATTCAAACTCCAATAATTCACGTCGGCTTGCCATGAGCAGACTGGCCGGTGTTCAACCTCTCTCACGAGAGAACACCTCACAACTGATACTGCTCTGAGCATTCCCAAGCCGTCCAGGGACGGTGGCGCCACTTAAAAATAAATTTACATACTGCTATCCCATAATAGGTTTATATGACCACTGGGATTCAAAGGGTTTCATACTGGCTACAAGCAAGGGGGACGTGGATTTTACGTGCATTTAGAATGCGAGAGCTGGTAACACGGCAGACAGTTGGGTAACTCCACTACGCTACCGGACAGGCCTGAGTTCAAATTATAGGCAGAGTAGAAGTACTCTGGGGGCTAACACGCAACAGACGAGAATGATTTTCAGTACAATAACATAACGCCATTACTGTCTGTACATGCTTTCCCCTCCCAAATCAAGCAAATCCAGTTAGACTCTCACCGTACCTGCAGCAGTAGCAGCGGCGAGCGGCCTCTCAGGAGCAGCTGCAGTGCAGAGTGACGGAGGCCGAGGCGGCGGCATCAGTGGAGGCAGTTCTCGAGGTGGCAGTGCAGGCGCGGCCGTTGCAACCCCTGTATCAGTGGGGAGTGCAGGCGGTCGGCCTCCACGACCATATATCACAGGGTTGAAGTTAACGAACTCCCACTCTGGGGCCGCATCTCTGGAGGAGGTCCCGGCAGTCTCGCCGCTCACACTACGCGGAGGCTGCCCTCCACCTCTACTACCGCCCCCACGACTCAGGGCATACTTCCTGCGGCGGATTTTAGTCTTGAAGCTTGACATGCGCAAGCTCGGCTCTGACGTGAACCACATTGGAGCGCCTCTTTCAACTTCAGTTTACTCAGCTTGAACACGGCACCAGAACAAACACACCTCGCCGGCTTGCCACGTGTTACTGCAGTCACACCGCAAGTTCTCCTGCTTAACATTCGCGCAAACTACTCTGGAATAAAATTACATATGTAGCTCGCCGTGCTGTCTGGTAAATCGTATCGCAGAAACATTCTGCTTCCAGCTTGAACAAAAGGATGAGGACACCACGCCCCTTCCCTCCCAACATCTCGGGGGTATACTATGGAGGCAACAGGATGCTCCGAAAAGTTAAATACCAGATGCAAAGCGTGAAATTCCGGGAAATAAATCATTAGTTATTGCCGCCAGATCACCAGATTTAGCGGAAATTAACACGCCAAATACGGATTTCCGAGAAGTGCCAGATACCGGGAGTCTGAAAATGGAGGTAATATCAGCCCACAAGAAAATGTCACTGGATGTTTCATTTGACCTAATTCTCCTAGCCACACTGCGGCCCTGGGGTCGGCTCCGCCCCTAACCGAAATAAGTATCAGGAATAATTGTGGGGGTAAAAGGCAGCCGGTCGGCGCGTGAGGCTGACCTCACCGCTATCTTCGAGTTGACTGTCTAGAAAATGTGGGTGCCTCGACGTCTCACAAACCTACGGGCCTCCACGGCCTGTTACAATTAGTAAATATATATATAGCGTGATTCAAAAAAGTATTAGCAAATACCGTATTTACGCATGTATAGGCCGCACATTTTTTGCCAAAAATTCAAGAGGAAAACTTGGGTGCGGCTTATATTCGAATTATTTTCGCTAGTTGCGAACTTAGGAATGTTAAACGTTGCCAAATTTCGGAATAATTTCTACTCCTGAAATAATATTCCAAGAAAATTATTTTTTTCTATAATTTCTGTCTGAAAATTGTGCTGCGGCCTATACATGCGTAAATACGGTACATGGAGGTACAAATCGACTTTCAGAGAAAGTGTTTCGCGTGTGTACAATATCCTTCCACACTGAAGGTAAAATGTAAAGTTAGCTCTGTGCTTAATTAAGCATTACACCATGAACACGTATGGGGGAGTGGAGTTAAAGATCAACGTATTCTTAACCTCGGAACATGGTGCGAGGTGAGCTGTCAGCCGCGTACTCACGAGGTAAGATCCGCACAATAGCCACCACTTACGAGGCTGCATGGCCCCACAACCGGGCAGTCTACGAAGAGAAATACAACTTGATCATGCGGGGAATCAAACCCTGACTCCTTGGTCGACCAGCACGGAGCCCGTCACCATTCCAACTGACACAGCGTATATATATCAAGTGCAAATAGCTTCGAATGGTATGCTGATGAGTTGGCAAGGATTTGGAAGGAAGCGGTCGAGAGGTATTGACGGGACTATCGTAACATTCGCCCTACACGACTGACAGAAGTACGAAAAATCTGAGGAGGGGCTGCCGGTGTCGAGATTACAACAGTGCGCCTCCCGAACATAAGGCAAAAGCGTTATCGATACGTCAGCCGCCCCGACATGGACGTCGTCTACCGTCCGCCTGCCAAGGAAGTCACTGCTCGCAAATCCAATCTCCTTTTGGATACCAACAGTTCTTGCAACCGTCGGACGCACACTGTTCTCCTGTTCGAATGGCTGACTACTGCATGGGTGTTGGTACAAAACCTTCGCTAATCCAGTTACAGTTAATCGGGAACGAAATATGAAAAAGTCTGTTCACAGTTGAGTACATACTGTAAAAGGCACATGGGATTTATGAGCAAGTGGACTTTCAGACTGTGTTGAGGGCAGCTGGGAAGATCACAACTGAGTACATACTGTAAATGGCACATGGGATTTAGGAGCAAGAGGACTTTCAGACTGTGTTGAAGGCAGCTGAGTATATACTGTAAAAGGCACATGGGATTTAGGAGCAAGTGGACTTTCAGACAGTGTTGAAGGCAGCTGGAGAGATCAAGGTTGAGTACATACTGTAAAAGGCAATGGTATTTAGGAGCAAGAGGACTTTCAGACTGTGTTGAGGGCAGCTGGAGAGATCACAGCTGAGTACATACTGTAAAAGGCACATGGTATTTAGGAGCAAGAGGACTTTCAGACTGTGTTGAAGGCCGCTGGAGAGAATGAAACCAAGCAATATCGTAAGATTAGCTTCAGCTGGATGAAGGACAGCCTGGATTTCAGCCTCTGACAGAGGATGGAATTGCTGCAGTGATATTTTTATTTATTTATTTTCATCAGCACTACTTTTATTATTGAGTTTTCCATTTATTTTTCTCAGTTTTCCTTTTTCTTATATGGCAATTTTTTTGCTTCATTAATCCGGACTGTGGGTCAATTCGAATAACCCCCTGAAATTAATTTAGATTAGCGGGGCCTTACTGTATTTAAGACGCTCTATCAACTGACTACCACTACCCCCCACTAAGCGAATTTAAAAAAAATTAAGTGGAGAAGGTACAGGTATGCCTGAATTGCTATTATGCCCAGCAGGGTACGTACATATCTATAGTGGGCAAAGCAACTAATCATTCGAGGATGGGATGAGGTTCGACTAGTGAAAATTCTACAAGCCAAAAGGTGGCAGGTTCGATTTTTCCCGATGAGGTCACTGGATTTTTTTCAAGTCTAACGCTTCCAGCCGCATTATGGCCCTGAGGTCGACTCAGCCTCTAACAGAAATGGGTACCAGGACTCTTCCTGGGGGNNNNGTAAAAGGCGGCCGACGCGTAAGGCTAACAACCTCACCATCTGTGAGCCGACTGTCTAGAGAAGATGTGGTAGCTTCGACGTCTCACAACTCACACTACTGACCCTGTTACAGGGATATTAAAGGTGGAAGTTAAAATTTCCCTTGTACTTAATTATGCGCAACGCCAAGACTGCGTGTTCTTAACTTGGGCACCAGATGGAGGTGAGTGGTCAGCTTCACGCTCCAGCCGCTTATTCCCGGAAAATGGTCGATAACCACTTGCCCATGTGGCAGAAAGGTGAACAGAAGAATCCATGATCTTCCTTGGGATCAACGCAGGTACTATTGTGACTAAGCTACTCCTTCCAGCAGATAATGGGATATGTTCGATATAAACGGGCTGTAATGAATCAACCTTTAAAAAGTCACCTAAGAACGTCCATTAATGGCTCCATTTGCAAGCAAGGTTTATGTCCTGCGTCCATAAAACATGGTACTGAAATTGGCGTGTAATGTAAACATGACGATGGCTCAGGGCAAGGAACACAAACAGGCGATTCATTCGCAGCCAGCCAGCCAGTGGCTGTGTAGGCAAGCCCGCACAAAAGCGCAACATACGGGACACGGCGGGAGGCGGTACGGTGTTATTTGTGCGTTCTGCAACTAGCGCATGCGCACAAGTAACGTGCGTTCAGTCAACGCAATTCTTGGGAAAACAACGGAAATCGCGATATATGAGGTCTTACTTTGTTCGTGGCATAACTCACGAGAGTGGATACGACATGGGAAAATAAAATTGATTAGTGCAAAATGAGAATATAGCACAAGCAAAGAAACAACGCCTAACTACAACAACAGGAGGGACGATGTCAGGCTACTCAAGCTAGCATAACCCTACACGTGAGACAAACGAGAGAACATCCTGAAGTGCACGAATAGATCAGTTTTTAAAAACTTCTGAGCCACTGGGCCGGTCTTCGAGGGCACAAATAATGAGTTGTACGGTGAAGAAACCAAAGGGAACTGGACCCAATGAGACTGGAATTACGGATGCTTCCGCAGGAAAGCCCTCTCACATGCCTGGGCTTTCTAGAGAGTCAAAATTCCGGCACATCCACGGCCGGGAAATTTCTAATAATGCAGAAATTCATGGACAGCATTCTGCTGAAATGGACGTTGACGATACGGCGGTCCACATGGGAATGAATGCAAACAATGATAGGAAAACATCTTCGTAAAACAGCCACTTGCAAGTTGGAGAAGAATATGGAATCTTCATTCATACATCAATGGCTATACAGCCTCGTGCCTTACAGAACTGTCGCAAGGTGCGTAAAAGCCTTCAGCGAGGGTCGCCAAAATGTGACAGACATGCGTCGGCCAGGTCGTCCTAGTGTCAGTGAAGAAGAAGTGTATCCTCTCTCCGCGTTACTGGAGAGTGGTCGACGCCATACGATTTGTGAGCTGGCCTGAGAGACAGGATTAGCGCATACGGCTGTGCTTCACATTCTGATGGAACGCCTGGGCATGAGAAAAACTGCATCACGATGGGTTCCGCATGATTTGACGGAAATGCAGAAATGGCTACGATACTACGCTGCTCGTAACCACTTGGAGCGCTATGAGCGCGAAGGAGAGATTTCTTACGCTGGATGAGACATTGGCAAAATCGTAAGAGACACAAATGAAACGCCACTCGAACGAATGGCATCATTACGGGTCACCACGAAAATCAAACGTTCGTCAGATCCCCAGCAATGTGAAAGTTATGATTCTCGTGTACGACTGTGATGGTGTTATCCTAACGCATACCGTTCCCCGTCAGCAGACTGTCAATGCGCAGTATTACTGTTCATTTTTAGAACACAACCTGCGACCAGCTTTGAGAAAGAACCGGCGACACTTTCTGCAGAACCCACACATCATTTTGCACGACAATGCTCGGTCCCATGCAGCGCAAGCTGTGGCTCATTTGTTCGATCGATGTGGCTGGGAAGTGCTGCACCATCCACCATACTCCCCAGAATTAAGCCCTTGTGACTTCTACTTGATTCCTAAGATGAAGGAACCACTTCGTGGCATTCGCTTCAGAACTGTTCCAGAGATTCTTAAGGCAGCAGACCGCTCCATTCGAACTATCAACACAACAGGCGCTGCTAAAGGTATCCTACGACTACCACATCGCTGGCAACGGGTTGTACACAATGCTGGTGTCTACAGTGAATGACAGTAAAACTTCGAAACATGCATCTATTCTGTATCAGTTGTAAATAAATAGTTGCCATTATTAAAGTTCCAACCCTCATACGTAACAGATGTGACGGATGTTGCCGGCAAATACCTGGAAACTGTAGAATTTTCAGGCAGCTGTATTACCGGCCCTATGAAGAGCGTTAACTTCTTGGGTGCCACACGAAGCTGTAAGGTGAATGACTTCACAAAGAAACAAACAATACCAAACAAATATTTAAGACATCTGCAGTCACAGCAAATGACAAGGATTGTCGTGCGCCGGCGAAGACCGTTAGTTGCAGGCTTGGCCGCGCCACAGCTCAGGCGGTTAGACGCCGGCTTTCCACTGTGGTGGCCCGGGTTCTAGTCCAGGTCAGGTCAGGTCATGCGGGATTTGTGGCGGGCAAAGTGGCTCTGGGGCAAGTTTTCTCCGAGTACTTCGGCTTCCCCTGCTAATTCTCATTCCACCGACTGCTCCACACTCATCACCTATCACCCGGGGCCGGTACAGTAGGCCAGTTAGTGGCCGGCGTAGCAAGTGGACACAGTCTCACCCCACTCCAAGAAGCTAAAATACTAACGAAACTAGTCGCAGGCTTCTCTCTACAAAGAACCGGGTTCAGTCCTAGGTCAGTGAACGGATGAACTGGGTGGACAAAGCGGCACCGAGTTGGGTTTTCTCTTCAGTACTTCGGTATCTCATCTGGGGCACGTACAAGGTGTTATTTGCACCCCGAAAACTACGCACATGTTCCGAACGACGCGGAACAGCCTCGCTGTAGCTCACTACACGGAACCGGCAGAAGAGTCCGTGGTCGCAGCGCTATTTGGATGTCGCTACGGCGACTGGGCTATGGGCTGGACGACCATAGGAATCGGGGTTCGGTTCCCGTTCTGGGGCCCTCATAGCAGTGACTCATTCCCTGGGGTTAAGGCGACCGGAATGTGAAACTAACCATTAACCTCCGTCCGTTGCGGGAAGCTTAATTAAGCGTACGGACAGCTTTAGCCCTTATTCTTTATTCGGAAACCGCATTTGTTTTCACTGACGTATTGAGATCAAGTCAAGGAGGATGCGGTGGGCAGGGAATATGGCACGAATGGGGGAGACGAGGAATGCATATAATATATTGGTGGGAAAGCCAGAAGGAGAGAGACCACTGGGAACACCAAGGCGTAGGTGGGTGGACAATATTAAAATGGATCTTAGAGAGATAGGACGGGATGGTACGGATTGGATTGGTCTGGCTCAGGACAGGGACCAGTGGAAGACTCTCTCTCTCTCACGCGCGCGCGCGCAAACACACAGAGGTTATGATAGGGTCCCGTCGGTAGTGTCGAGTGGTGGGCTGAATGACAAATTCGAAAGGATTTGAAGGGAATCGTGTGGCATAATGGAGGTTATACCGTGACACTTGCCTGCAGGGACTACGGAAAACCACGAAAAATTCCCAATCAGAAGCACCGAAATGGTGTACGTTCTGATCACTGCGCTGTACACCAGCCCAACCTGCTCGGTGTTAACACTATTTCGGCTTCGATGTGATGCCGTGCAGTCTGGTAAAACGTTACCAACATTATCAAGAAACCCGCGCTCTCCATCTTCAGGGTACTAATGTTCGGCCCTGAACACTCTGGCGAAACTTTCTGCCTCTAAAACACTGGTAGCTATCTACAAAACTATACGGCGTCATACCTCAGGGGGCAAGTAATTTTCATAATCACCGCCGTGTGAACTGAGATGTTGCCAATCTACGCACTGATCTGACCCCCACCCCCACATTTTATTTTGCCCAGCAAGTTCAGTCAGCCTCTAACGCTTCTGACTTCTACCGAAGAGTACGGTCCCAAGCTCGGCACGAACACCGGACAATCATGAGAGAATTTTCGTGTATTTTCTCCGTGTCTCCCGGCAAATTCCGCTACAGCAGTTTCCTTCCGCACCCCTTCCTATTCATCTGTCGTCAAATAAATCAGCACTATACACCATTAGATACTAAAATCGTCGTTGAATAATATTCACAAACAACTATAACTACAGCACACTACACTCCCAACAGCGAAATTTCTATTGCATGTGAAGCCCTTAAAATTCAATTCAAATGAAACAATGAAATCTGCCGAATATTCTCACACAGCTGTATAAAACATGTATTCTTTATCCTGGAACTGCTCGAACGAAGCACAAATGGCATGCATATCTCTGCCTCACCCTCTCAAAACGCTCCCAATTAATATCTCACTCGTATTTCGAAGTGAAAAATTCCACTCAAACACACGATAAACACTGCCGCCGAAGTTAAGATATGTATCTCACAAACCACAGAAGCAAATGTTTCCTTCTACGACCACGCATTTCTCAGAAACACTTCTCCATCAAGGCGGGCTAACAGACTTATGTCAATGTCACACGCTTCCTTCGTAGATTTTCAGTACGAAATGAACACAACAAAACTCTTCACACAGTAGCAACATCACTAAGCAATTTAACAAGAAACGCACACGCAGCAAACCATAACCTCTACTCCACAACAACCAGCGAACATTCAGCAGAATACGAGGACCAACGCAGAGCCTAACTGTGATCTGCAGCGCTACGAGCAGCCGCTACGAGAAGCTTGTGGTATTAGTTACACGTTGCTGCTCCTCAAAAGCGTGCATACACAATTATGTTGATCACGGAGGCGTGTCTACGGACTGGGCAACCCAACTTACCAGCCGTGAAACTTCTCTGTGCAGGGCTTGGCCACTTGAAACGCAATCACGACGGAATGTGGGTTTTAGCAACTTGAATGATACAGGAAATGGTTACGGCGTAACATGTTAGGTTCGCCTCCTGTTACGGAATCGGGAACATTCATCATTGATTTACCCAGGACCAACCCTCTTTAACGTGCCCATTTTCTGGCATTTCATGCTGTACTAGAGTGGTCCTATATGTTTCATCCAAAGCATATTCTGAAGCATTCTGAGGAAAATGAAGATATCTTTTCTTTTTAAGTCAGAGTCACGTATTGCGGTCAGTGAGTCTGTCTTGGTGTCGAGGACTTTAATTTACTGCTTGACAGTTACCGTGTTCTCGAAGTTGGGCACCCTCTCTGACGAGAGGGCATGTCTGTCATTTGTCAGTCAGTCCCCAGTATAAGTCATTTACATGTATTATAGTCTCTCAATTGTCAATATGTACATAGTAGTTAGTTTTACATGTATAATACATACTGTCACGTGTAGAGTGTGACTATAGACGGGGTTTCGTTTGGTGACACGATTTATTGACGACTTATATAGGTCCTAACTACCAGAACACATAACTGCATCTTTTTCCACACTTCAGAAATCATGCTAAGTCTTCCCTAGCCTGCAGAGTTTTCAACAGCCGCTTCCTGGTAACGGCTTCTAATAAGAGCTGCTTCCGGGCTCAAATTCTCTTTGAATGGAAGATTCCTTCGAATCGCCTATTCTTGTCAAGTCAAAGTCACACTGCGACTGACGGTCGGTCGGTCAGTCAGTCAGTGAGTCAGTGAGTCTTGGTGTAGAGCCCCATCTGAGGCTCATGACCAGATATTAATTATTACCGTTTGACAGTTACGATCTTGCTTCTGTGGGGCGCCCTCTCTGACGAAAGGACGGATGTCTTTTGTATATGCTGCTGGCCCTTGCCAGTGCAGTCTTTCTTGGGTCGAAGTACCTTGGGACTTGCGACCCTATTTTACTGTCTCAGATTTGAGACTTCCCTTTTCATCGGCTCCTACGACTCGCAGGGTCACGGTGGAGGTATTCGACCCCGCCTCCACACGCGGTGCCTTTTCGCAAACCGAACAGAAAACACGATTTCCAAAAGTACGTACATTGTTGCATTAGTATCCGTTGCCGCGGGAACGTGTTTACCGAGCCGTGCACACAAACGGCTCTACACGCTACCATACATGTATACAACACATACGAGGCCTCTGTCAGTCCAGGCTGAGAACAGCAGATCATGCCCCAACTCATGAAACTCTTATTACAACGGCACCTTGTCACTTTAACGGTCGTCAAGTTTATGCCTCTTATAGTACTTATTGTACCCCTCGTTATAAACTGTCACGAAAACCCATTCAGCGGGCGTTTAGGTGTTTCACACGGACCAACAGACATGCTGAAGCTAACGGTGAAACTGCCCTCAGAAGCTTCTTCTCCGAAGTTTAGATAAAACGTCAACAAATGCCACACAGTCGAAATTTTCTACCCTTATAGGGCTCACACAGGTACGTCACAGACCTTGATTCCTATTACTGTCACGTGTATGGGTGACTAGAGACGGGGTTAGGACTGATCAGACACAACTACAAATAACTACGAGTCTCACTGAGTTACACACTCACAACATCACTGTAACTACAGCACACATAATAGTCTCCAGTCTTCGCTAGCCATTGCTTGGTAGCGGCTTCCAACGGCGGATGTTAACCTTTACTCTGGGCTCCCGAATTGTCCCCGTGCCTCAGCTACCAGTTACTCACAAAGACTGAACCGCAGCGGTCTTCTGACTGACAGTATTTGCATAATTCCATGCTTGAAAGAGGAGCTGCGATGGCTCAGTCGGCGTAGCGACTGGCTACAAGCTGGACGGGCGATGAATTCCATCAGAGGCGGGATATTCTCATATCTCCACAGCGACCAGACCCCTCTCCAGGCTCATCCTGCCTTGTACCCACGAATATAGAGTTGGGGCGTGAAGCTGACCACTCACATCCATACAGAGCCAGAGTTGACATATACATACTTCTTCGGGCGTACTGCTTCACCCTAACGGTGAAGACACACACTTGAGTGCACTCAGAAGTGAAGGCCACCTGCCCTGCGGACCAGCGGACGTCATACTTCGTGCAGACAACCGTGAGGAAGACTTGCGTATGTTTTCATTTCTCACCGGCCTATGAATACTGCAAGTATTCCGAAAATATAATCCAGCCAGTTTACGGTGACGTCACTAACTGGTGATCCCGCAGTAGGCGGACTGCAAGAGGTTACTGTACATAACAACATGTGCACTTGTGAAAGCCAAGGCGAATCATATTCATAAGAGATAAACCCACCCTCTCGTCGGGGAGGATGTTACATCGGCCCTATGGCCGCAAGGCTTCAGTTGCAAAAAAGAAAATCCCTGGTCGTGAACATCGTGGGGCATGGCAACAAGACCAACTGGTTGCGCGGTAAACCGCCAGTCGTCAAGTGACTTTGCCTGGCAGTACAAGTGTACTCAAAATTGCTCTAAATAATTCTCCGAGAATTTTGTCTGCAAAGTAAACAAGGTCTGTCTTGTTATTTATTGCATGACGTAAATAAGGGAAACGTAATCCTCTTGAATAATTAGTGGGTGGCGGGAGAGTCACTGGGCAACCGAAGTTGATCGATAAATATTCATGCAATTATGACAGAGTCGCCAAAGGAGAAGGGAACTGAGACTGACATAGTGAGGCTCCTCCTCCAGGCAAATGCCGTTAGAGTGCCTCAATCAGGCGACATCCGCGAAACGCCGCACAGCCGGCAATACTGACAGCGTCGTGACGAGAAGTGAAGCTAGGCGCCGACTTTATGTTTATTTCTCTGAGGTTTCGTAACGAAATGTTGCCGAACACACGTACTCGCTTCGCTGGTCTCTCTGTAACGAACCACTTTATATCCTGTGAGAAGACGCTACTCAGGCCGACCACAGAAGAGATGCAAGGAACACGTCACGACACTGGTGCAATCCTTGTTACGGTACAAGGAATGGACGGAGAACATACTCGTATCAATACGTTTTATTTCATTGTGGTTCCACGTCGCTAACCGGACTGGACGACCAGGGAAACGGGGTTTGATTCCCGGTTGGGGTTCGAAATTTTCTATTCCCCACAGCGTCCACACCGGCTTTGGGGCCCACTCGGCCCCCTATCCAGCGGGTAGTAGGGGCTCTTTCCCCTGGGGCTAAGCGGCAAGGGCGTGAAGATAACCACTCACCGCCATCCAGAATGCTTGGAGTTATGCTTACGTCTTAAAGGCACGAATTAAGCACATTTGCCCTCAACAACGCTGACAGTAGCTCTGGGTATACACTATCGAATGGCAATAGATGATTAGTAAATTGCAAGGAATGTGGAAGGAAGAGGAAGTGACATAATTAGAGGCATCATCCTGGAATTTCCTTGGAACATCTCATGAAAGTCTGTACCCTCGCGAAGTTATGGACTCCACATCTCCAGAATATTGATCAAATCACATGACATGAACTATCCTCGCTGCTCCAACACTGGGGTCGTGAGTTCGATTCAAACTCGAGACTTGGTTGTCTGTATGCGTTTGCCCTGTGCTGTGTGTAGGTAGCGGCCTTGCGACGGGCTGATCCCCAATTCAAAAAGTCCTACAGACTGTGTAAAATATCGGGAAACTAAAGCAGCGGCCAGGGCCCAAGTAAGGGCTGCATAGCCACTGATACATGAATTGCTTGGTGAGCCAAACTGCTCGCCCCATTCGCATTAAGTAGGCAAGCATGTCCCTCACATTTACTTTCTGCCTTTTGTGATCACGGTAACTAACATTCAGGTTACAGCTAAGCGACGACCAGCGTTTCAAGAGTTCTAATCCCTGGCTGCTTAGTTTGTGTGAAGATGTATGGGGGGAGGAGAGGTACAGAATTACACATTAATAATCCCGACTTCTCGGCCGGGAACCGATCACAATTTCCCGGCCGTCCGGCCAGTTTTTCCAGTCACTATTCTCACTGAGCTAACTTGCTTCGCCATAAAGCCAACTACACCAGGAGCTACAAGAAATATCACTGGGGGTGAAGTTGGTACCTTTCGATGCGTTGCAACTGTGTCAACATCGTGTAACACAGACTCCTTACGAAGCACGTTTCTTGGTACTGATCACACCTATCCACGTCATGGCGCGTCCTCACGTTGCGGATTGAGGAGACGGCAAACTGACAACGTGGGGGGGGGGAGGCTGCGAACATCTTGAATAAGGCAGTCACAAACAGTTGAAAAGGGATGATCCTCCAGCTGGGGGGATTGAGCGTGCGGCTAAACAAGCCCTCACCGTAAAAAATCAGCTTGTTATGAAATGTCACCGAAGGCTTCGGAGATGGGACGGGCAGTGCATGTAGCACAAATTGGAGCGAAGAGGAATGCATATACGATTTTGGTGAGAAAGCCATATGGAAAGAGACCACTAGGATGACCAAGACGTAGGTGGGCAGATAAAATTAAAATGGATCTTAAGACAAGCTGGGGTGGTTCAGACTGGATTAATCTGGCTCAGAATGGGCACCAACGGTAATGAACCTTCGGGTTCCATAAACTGCAGGGGAAATTCTTGAGCAGCTGCACGACTGGCAGCTTCTCAAGAAGTGTTCATCTCCATAAAGTTGGCTACCACATCAGCACGCACCGGTATGACATGGCCACATCTTCAGATAAGTGGCAGGTATCTCCAACTGCACACCGTCGGCTTGTGCAGGGCACAGCCAATGGCAACAGTTCCACCCTGTAACAGATGCAGTTTCCACGTGGCCTTGATGAGCAGCCTTCTAGGCTGTGTATAATCACTGTCAGCAGGAGAGAGCGCGTCACTTTCTTGTTGTGTCGTTCCCATGGAAACGAAATGCAAACCTCTTTATCTCTCAGTCCCGAAACGATTGGCCCAAGCGATGGATGGTGTAACCTCCAGTGTCGACCTTTACCGACAAATGTACCTCTAAGGTATGTTGTATTATTTCTGGGTGGAGGCTGGTTACAGTAACTCCACAGCAGCCCTGCGAGTCCTAGAAAGCAACAAAAAGGGAACCCTGTGCCTGGACGTATATCTGGGCCACCCTATTCCTGGGGGATATAAATACAAAAACCTGGTCCTCCGTGTTGGGGGGTTTGGCGCAGGGCTGACGACCTTGCTCTGCACCCTCAAAGACGTTTCAGACGCAAAGTAGATTTCTGACGAAGCCATAGGATTTTAAGTCTGTATAGCGGCGGTTATGAATTGTTGCATATTTTGGGATATAAACCCGTGCAGTTCGTTGAAAGTCAGCCGATGTTTCGGAGTAACAACGTGGATCCATCTTCAGGGTGAAAGAGTATGCGAAGCCAGAAACAAGCGTCGCTTGCTACCTGCTACACGCAGGTTTCTTCCATAGCTTAAGTCTTTATCCATGAAGGCGAACATATTTCTCCGAAACGTCTGATTTTCTACAGACTACACGGCATTATATTCCAAATATTCATCTCCTCTGTTTTTATTAATTCCCCGTTGGAATTTCAACGGCCATCATATTGGTGACAACGCAAATAAAACCAGCAACATACAACATCAAAGCGACCACAGGAAAGCGCCCGCGGTAACCAGAAAATGAGAGACAAGGGTTGATGGAAATCCGGGGTTGCGGTCAGCCCTCACCGCGGCCCGTCAGGCTGTTGTGCCCTGCCCGCCCGTCCAATCGCAACTAAGGACGGAAGCCGTCTTTTCAGGAGGTGCACGGTACACCCATCTTCAGGGTAGAGCATTGCTATGGGGACCAAACAGCTAACCTATGGGGTGTAAAATTAAATTAGTCGAGGCCCTCACAGGGGCAGGACTCGGGGGCGGCTAAGGGAGAAAATGGGATATTGGTGTACAATGACTGGGAATCAGTGGCCTTGAAAAGGGGCCGAACTATAGATAAGAAAACGAACATACTGGAGGCGAGGAAAAAACAAAACCTGTGGTCCTGAGAAAGGTCGGTCATGGAAGAGGGGAAGGGAGATAAATGGTGGGACGTATAAAAGACAAGGAAAGCAAGAAACAATATTAAGCAAAAATGGTAAACGTGTCCCTGTGCTTAACTAATTAAGCACTGTCATGAAGGCGGATGGGGAAGTGGATGTATAGATCCGCATTTTCTTGACCGCAGCACTAGTTGATGAGTGGTTAGCTTCAAGCCCCGGCCGCCTTAACCCCCAGGGAAATGTTGGGCACAGTGCTCAAGTAGGCCATCAACTCTTCCTTCCAAATACCTACCTGTCCCTTATTCATGTATAGCCTAGCTAGTGACAGATCCCATCTGCACTACAGGGGCCGACGGGCCTAGGTGCGCCTCGCTCCGGCCGTGAGTTTTAACAGGGAAATGACGTGAGACACCCTCAGCCACAGTTCCTGTCGCCTGTGGTCACAAGCCTTCCTGTGTTCTTGTTTCTGCCCTACCCTGGGCACACTTCCCATCTACTTACTAATGGAATTTCTTTTTGCGAAACTCTGTTAGCGACTGCTGGACATTCAGAATTACTGGCGGTCTTCGACTTTGTCCATCGTCCGGTATTCTACAAACTAGAAAACACGACGTTTCGGTAACTGGATCCGTTTCCGTCCTCAGGTGAGGGGACAGACACTACTTGGCTGCGTCCCTTACAAAAAAGACATAAGCACAACCACTCGACAATCTTCTAACACGAAAGTATAGTAAGCAATTGCTAATCCGGATTACGCGACATAATCCGGTTTAGTGAAGCAAACGTAGTCCCGAAGGACAAAAAAAAACTCAGAACACAAATAAATGGGGAATTTAATAATATAAGTAGAGCTGATGAAAATAAATAAAAATATATAGTAAAACTTGGTTATAGCAACATCGGTTTCTGCGACNAGTAGTGCTGATGAAAATAAATAAAAATATATATGCACAGCCTTCATTTAGAAACTATAAAAAGACAATACATTTATGCATGGATAGAAGACTCGGAAGTTCTATTTGTTTTTGAACGTAACAATGCAGGTTTGAAGAAACTGTCTCAAGTTTTGTCTGAACAGACAAGTGACTTATCTGCCTTCCTAAATGCAACGTGTCCTTTCAAAGTATGAACTCAACTGTGAACAGCAATTTTCATTCTTCATATTTCGATCCGGATTACCCGACATACAGATGAAATGTAACCGGAGTAGCGAGGCTTTACTGTACAACTTTGTGTTTGTATAACAAAGAATTTGGTTGAATAACCGACACAGCTCGGTACTGATAATATACTGTTCAATAGCACCCATGTCATTAAGTCGGTGCACTGAATGGAACTGTTTATAATTTAGAGTTTAAATACGGCTAATGTTAACCCAGTAATTCTGAGGGTTACACACCATCGTCAGAACTCTTTAGAATCTCCAACTACTGACCATTTTTTTAAATTGTAAGATCACATTTTAAGGCATTCTCAGGCGGAACTTCCGAAGGTAAAGGTAAAAATCTCCCTGTGCCTAATTCATTGAGCATCGCGCCATGAAGACGTGTGGAAGTAGAGGTATGGCTACACTATTCTTAACCTCGGCATTAGAAAGGGTGGTCAGCTTCACAGACTGGGTGCTTGAACCCGGTACCCATTGGACAGAGGAGATCTGGACGGTGCGAAATATAAATCTCCTGCCCTTGTTATGGAATCCTACGCCGGCCGTCCAGCCCGTTGCAATACCGACAGAGCCACACAGTCTCAGAGGATATTAAGATCTGTCTGTCCATCAGACGGGGTGTGGGCTATTTCAAGGTAGTATACCTACGTTTGTCTGAAGTGCCTGAGGGTAACGGATAATGGTCAGGGCGGTCCGTGCCCCGCCCGAGGTTGGAACCAGGCACTTTCCGAACATAAGTCAGATGGAGCACAGCTTCTGCGAAACTCCTAGTGCGGGGTTTCACTAAAACCGGGTAACAGTGCCGGACACGTGACGTGAGGACCAACCATGGTTTCTGCGCGCGCACCTCCAGCGGAGCGCCAAGCGTTTCCACGACGAGTTACAGAGAAACTGCCCTATTCCAGTTATTACAGTTTCAGTCACAACGAAACAGAACAAGCGAATGTGAGGGCAATGTTACGCTGAGCGTACACTTCCTGTACTGTTCAAGCCTCATCAACAGAACCGCATGGGAACCAGTGACGTGTGTCTCATGGCGTCATGGAGACAGCCTCCTGAAAAAAAAAAATATCCCAACAAGCGTGCACCTCTTTCCAACAGGGTGCTCAGTATTTTGACCTTCCTTCCTTCCTTATTTAAAAATAAGAAATAAAACAAGGGAATAAGCTAATAAGAGGGATTCTGAAATCACCTTGATGGTGTGTCCACAAACGTTGACAGGCAACAGCTTGGTAAACACGTTCCTGCGGCACCGAATATATATACAATTAAACCGTTGAACGCAGTGCTTTCTATGTAGTCCGTGTTCAGTTAAAAACTCGGTATGCATACACCGTAGCCCTGTGAGTCGTAGGAGGTGACGAAAAGGGAACCCACTGCCTGGGGGTATAACTGGGTCACCCTGTTCCTGGGGGATATAAAGACGGGACACGGCCCTCCAGGCTGGGGGAGACTCGAATCTAAGGCAGTAAAAAGTGATGAGTCCCGCGGGACTCTAGACCTGAGAATGACTGCGCTGGCGGGAACCAGCAGCAATTGTAAACGTCAGACCCGTCCTCTCGTTAGAAAGAGCACCCCACATCAATAAACCCGCAGATCTGACTAATAAAAATCTGGTCTTGGGCCCCAGATTGAGGCTTGACACAAGTTAGAATGGCCGACGGTCGTAACGTAACTTTGACACCAAACCTGGGAACAGTTTGAGCCACATAAATACACGTATTTGGATACGACTGGCCTGAGGTCAAGGCACGTAAGTATGAATTATGATGATTGGAACAGTTGCCTGGGACATGATGTGTGTCCACAGCTCTACCGCGAAGTGATCTAAATGGTGGTAGCAGTCTACAAGACTTACACGGCATCCAGGTCGCGTAATAATCGCAAGAAGAACGTCAAACGTCACAGAATTACATTCACTCCTTGACATGTACCACATGTCACTTTGCGCATGAGCTGTACCAGAAAGCAGCACCTGGCTTTAGAAAGAGCAGTACTCGGCAGGTGGGCATCAGTGGAACTGAGGCATGTCTGCGCTAATTGCAGCGGCGTTTCAACATTGTCCGGGGCGGGGGAGGGGGTGGAATTCCGGAAGCGGCCCTCCCCAGCAGAGTGAGAACAGCAAACTTCAAATAAGAACTCAATAAATATTGACATTATGAAGAAATTACTTCTAAAATAAATTATTAATTATTATTATTATTGGGAGCCGGGATAGTGTAGTCGGTATAGCGAATCGCTACGGACTGGACGCCTGAGGGGTCGGAGTTCGAGTCACGATAGGGTCAAAATTTTTCTCTTCTTCGCGTTGTCTAGACCGTCTCTGGGGCCCACCCGGTCTCCTACCCATTGGATACCGGGGACTACTTCCATGGGGGGGGGGGAAGGCCGAGGCGTGAAGCTGACCAATTACATGCAACTACTGCCGAAGTCAAGAAAATGTGGGTGTTTACATCTACTTCCCCATACGCCTTTATGACGTAGTGCTTAACTAAGTACAGGGACAACTTTGCCTTATTATTATTTTATTACGACAGCGGAATCGCATTTAACTTACGCGCTCGCCAACGAAAAACATATACAAATAATTTAAAGAGGAAAATACGGATGGGTGCAGCGCCACTCAGCGAGTACACTTATTCACATTAAAAATTGCTACGACAGTCTCGCTGAGTTACACACATAATGTCTTCTCAGTCTTCACTATCCGTTGCTTGGTAGAGGCTTCTAAACTCAAATCAAAGTCACACTGCGACTGACGGTCAGTCACTAAGTCTTGGTGTCGAGCCCCAGCCCAGATATTTATTACTGTTTGACAGTTACGGTCTTGTTTATTGTGGGGCGCCCTCCCTGACGAGAGGACGGATCTGTTATTTGTACATGGTGCTGGCCCTCGCCAGTGTGCTCTTTCTCGGGTCCCTTGGGACTCGCGACCATATTCTACTGTCTCAGATTTGAGACTTGCCTTTTCGTCGCCTCCTACGACTCGGAGAGTCACGGTGGAAGTATTCGACCCTGCCTCCACACGGGTGAGCTCTCAACTGTACTAGTCCTCGTTATATAGCCCAGGCACGGACCTCACAGGAAACACGTCTACAGAGCCATTACTTAGCAATGACTCTCCATGTTAGTGTACATATTATCGTAGCGTCCCTACTGATTCCATTTATTTACGTACGACGCTATGGAGATGTATAAGGGAGTGCCGGTACAGCTCCAAGCATTCTTATCCACGGCACTAAACGGGACTGGACAGCGTTAAGCCGCGGCGGCTTTGGCCCCGGGAAGATGCCTATATAACCACTGAAAAGGACTGTCTGGACGCTACACAGAAAATATTCCTTCCCCGGCTGGAACCGAACCACGATTCTTCGGGCGTACAG
The DNA here is from genome assembly GCF_002891405.2 of Cryptotermes secundus. Lineage (NCBI taxonomy): Eukaryota > Metazoa > Arthropoda > Insecta > Blattodea > Kalotermitidae > Cryptotermes > Cryptotermes secundus. The sequence continues at coordinate 388,407 of NW_019734309.1, forward strand.
CCGGTCGCTATACCGATTGAAACACTCAGAACACTCGGCCATTCAGGTAGGTTCATATTTCTCTGTCGCTTCATAATTTGTACTCCTCAAGTCTAGGACGATCTACAGAAAAATTGGAGGATAATATTAAAAGGAATATTAGAAAAACAATACAGACCAATGGTAGGCTCTTGTGATCACGTTACTAAACCTCTGGATTGCATACAAAGCAGGTACGTTGTTGAGTGGATGAGCAACTGAAGGACGACTAGCATCCATGGAGTTTGTTACATTCCCCGAGGATTCCTAACGAAATAACGGGCGTCATTAAACGTCATCTCTATTTCCAAGACATCGTCATCTTCCGCCTGTGTCCTGCAAGAAGCCATACTGTGTTGCCACATCCACGTCTTGAGGCCGACAGGCGTGAACATCCGGACTTCGTACCCAGCCAACTAAACTTCAACGTAGCTAGACAGATTTCATAACCTCCTGACAAACTCCACGGCTCTCAAGTCGCTCACCTACTCAAGAATTCCAAAGACCGTATGGAACCCGAGGGTTCATTACCCTCTTCACAACAGCCCTCCACCGGTCCCTATCATGAGGCACAGCATCCTACTTCTCCACGATCCATTAATCCTTCGGTCTATGTCTTGCTCTCCCTAGTAGCCTCTTTCCTTATGGACTTCCACCGAAACCCTATGAACACTCAAAACTACAGTGGGTTCCAAAAATGTACTCACTCTTTGATAGTCAATATATTTGGACCCTTCTGTATTTACGTTTAAAGTCTTAATTTTTCGGGGGCACGCCGTAGCGTAGTTGGTTGAGGCACTACAAGCCGGAAGGTCACTGGATTTGTCAATTGGCTTGATCCTTCCAGCCACACTCAGCCTCTAACAGAAATCAGTACCTTGAATCTTCCTGGGGGTAAAAGGCGGCCGGCGCGTAGGGCCTGACAACCTCACCGCAATCTGTGAGCCGACTGTCTAGAAAATGTAGGAGCCTCGATGTCTCACAACCCTATGGGCCTCCACGGCCTGTTACAGGGATAGCTTTACTTTTTCTTAATTCCTCTGACGCGTCCTTTAACGACTGCGCAGTGCTGCGGGTTGCATCAAGCACGACTTCCGTTTCAGCATCATCGGTGCGGAAGTCTAAAAGCCCTGATGACGTAAATATATAAACTGCTTCATTCACAGAAACCGGCCGAGCCATAGCGAAGCAACGCGGCGTTAGCGGGGTGAAACACACAGATGACGCTGATAAGTTTCATACGCAACCATGGCTTGCGTAACGTTTCCGCACGCAGGCGCACATGGTAACAAGGCTACGTGACGTCACCAGCGCAATTACTCGACAGCAAACGCCAGGCGGTATGAATCACCACAATGTCTATAAAGGTAGAGCCTTGCATCGTCCCTCTGGTGCTCCATCACCTAGAGAAAATAGCTCGGCTGTAACCTTCAGTTCGGTTTTAACACCGTGGCACACCGAATCGAAATTCCAAAGTGACATGTGGGGGTTATCGCAGCGGTGGCGATCATAACTGGTTACTGTACTTCACGCCGAAGGAGACAGCTCTGGAATTATGTACTGCTGGGTGACCTCAGCAACGTTACGCCATGTACGAACGAGAGAGCAATACATCGCGTGTATTGTGCGAGTACTGGTAGCATTTTGATCTTTGGACATATGAAATGTTGTATTCATTCATTCATCAGTAATCTGTCAGATGACAGGTCCACAGCCTCTTCCAAAACAGTTTCTCCACTTAATGCGATCTTCTGTTTTTGGAAAGAGACTATCCAGGAAAAGTGATAATGTGGTAGTTTTTCCATTTGCTTTCCACATCGCAGTACAACAGCCGTTCAAACCACTCTAGTCACGCCTGTTGCTATACGAACTTGAACATCTCGAGCATCATTTTCTCTGTGCTTCAAGTCGCCGCTGATGACGCTGCTTCCGGCATCAGTTTTCGGTGTCTCTCTTCGTCTGATGCCTACCCTTTGACCTGTCCAGCAAGGGAGGCCCCTGTTGTATACTACAAAGAAAAGAAGGTTTACGATTCCACTATTTTTGCATTCTATTCGTGGGAGACGCCATTAAACGTCAGCATCGACGCCCCATTCGGTAACATGGGCTGGTAATGAACGCGGGATAATATGTCATGAATATAGGGTGTGCATTCAATTGGATTTACTGACCGTATGTACACATCCCCTCGGGTGGGACTCTACTAATCTATTTATAAATGCCAGACTTCCGCTAGTGAATTCTGCACTCGGCAAATTTAAACCTGTCCAATGCTGCTACGCTGAAGGGTTTCGCAAGAACTAGCACCGCCGTACCCTCAAGGTTACTTCTTGTGGGCCTACCACAACTAACTCTGACTCGCGTCGGCTTGTCTCTCACTTGCAGACAATAGATCGTGTCGCCATCCCGTTTCTAGCTTGTGCGGGTTTGCAAAGTGGTGAATCCTTCATTATGCGAGGGACAGTCAGTAAACAAGCCACAAAAGGAAGTAAAACAGCTGTAATTGACATAATAGGTTTTATATGTATATCACTAGGCAACAGCATAGTCCAGCTTCACGGCAGTCTAAATATCAGACGCTGGTTTCAGTAGTAAAACTGGCGACCGTGCTTGAGGAGTATTCCACCAAAAAGTAGCGTTCTGTTGTGGGTAAAAGGACTCAATGCAAAGGATATTCACAAAGAAATGTTTCCTGTTTACGGTGGAAAGTGTCTGTCGCAAAGCTGTTCAGAACTGGGTAGATAAATTCTCTCTCAAGGACGTTCGAAAGTCGCAGATGATGCCCGACCTGGTGCAGAAGTGGCTGAGACAACAGTCATGACTTCTACGCTGCGGATGTCGACGCACTGGAAAAGCGATAAGACAAGTGTATCAGTGCTGGTGGAGGATATATCGAGAAATGTTTCTCCCAGGTGTTTTACGTTTTATAACCATTTGTGACCTATTTACTGACTCTCCATCGAAACTAATATGGCCGATCAGTGTGCCTGCGAAGGTAAGGCATGAAATCTCTTCGCCCGCTCAAACACCTGGGTCGTGGATTCGAATCCCACCTGAGGTATGGATGTCTCGGTTTATTCTTTGTTTGTGTTGCCTGGGTAGGCTGATCCCCGTCCAAGGAGTCCTACCGACAATCTACAGCATAAAAAACCTGTTACTGCCAAGTAACATCTGTGTAAACACGCGACAGTACGACAGCCGTTGCTAGGAACGGCTATGTGGATACGCCATTTCCCCGGCAACGACAGAACACGCAACATTTTCTGTGCGGCCCGTGCCGGGACTATGTAACGAGAACTACAACCCACTCGTCAGAGAGGATGTTACATAGAGCCTATGACGGCAATAGTTCAGGTGAGGAAAGAAATCTCTGGTCGTGATCCTCAAGGGGCTTGGAGCCAAGACGAAATGATTGGCAGTCGTAAAGTAACTCTGAGCTGTGACTGAGTCTCAGTTGAGAGCTGAATTTGTGAGAAGCCAGAAGCTGGTAACTGAGGCTGGGGATATTTCAGGAACCCAGAGAAATGAGAACGTCCGCAGTTGGAAGCCGCTACCAAGTAAAGACTAGAAAAGACTTATAAGAGCTTATGTGTGCTGTAGTTCTGTGATCTTTGGAGTGTGTAACTCAGTAAGCCTGTCCTAGTTATTTGTAGTTACGTTCTGCAAGTGTCCACTCAATCCTATTACCAATCCACCCGTCTATCGTCACTTATCACGTGACAATACAAATCGTGAAGCTCTTCATTATGCAAGCTGTGTCCAGCCTGGAGCCACTCAACTGAACTATATTCAAACTGAAAGTTGCTTGACAACTGGCGGTTTACCGCCAATCAGTGCGTCTCGAAGACCCACGACCAAAGATCTATTTCTTCCAACTTAACTCTTGCGGTAAAGCAGATCATGTCTATCTTAAGTATCTTATGCTACAACGAGAGTTTAGTCATTTGAACGGTCGTCACTGCCAAGTTTAAGCTCTAATTGTGTTCCTCGTGATCACTTTGCATGAACCAAATTGAAACCACCGTTTCCAACGACATTCTATTGTTGTAGGTGAGTCTACCGATCCGTAGTCAAGAAACGGGTTGCATATCCCCGTTGTTTTATTGTTGCGTGCGTTAGCTAGCAACGGATGACGCAGAGTCACCTCTTAACAACGTGTCTACAAGCCACAATATTACCCCTCACCTACTTCTGAATTACTGGTTGTGCAGCTGTCCAATAAAGATGCGCGTAAACATACTATCGAACAACATTCAACGATTGTTCAGTTACAAATTTTCTATCAAACTGAAGAAGCGTCCTAAAATTTGATCCGGAACACAATACACCAGACAAACCGACGTAACTGGCATCCTGTAAACAGAAGTGTCACGTGACTGATTACATTCAACGTCGAATAAGCCGAGCAAGATATCACCGTGGAAGCAGGTGCCAAGCATATCCTGGAGACAGAGATGACATCTTCCTCCGAAACGTTGGCTGACAATCAAAGGACTAAATGGCGTTACATCCCAGATAATAGTACTATTCAGAAAAACTGACTGTAACAGCTCTATGTACCTGATGATGGCCGCAATAGGCCGAAACATGTATAGCACATGCAATGGCATTGTGTGTTTATACCAGGATTGCGTGACTGAAATATAATGTACAGGACGATTCTAAATTATTGTCAGGGTTTCCGTTTATAGGCTACGGGAACCCCTCCAATAATTTAGACTCAGCCTATACATTCCAGTAAGGCAATTAAAGAACAAAAACACGCATGCGCACATATGAGTGCTGCTTGCTACTTACGCTGAACTGGAATGAATGTAAGGCACAGAGACAGCTCTCACCTGTAAAGAGAATAGAGACTATTAGTCGCCTGAGGAGAGATACAGCTTCCGTATCCGTCCGTCTGTCTATCCATCAATGTTTTTCAGTTTCACAATCTATACACAGTCGGTAGGACTCCTTGGACGGGGGTTCAGCCCGTCACAAGGCAGCTACCTACATACAGAACAAATGCACACAGGCATCCATGCCTTGAATAGGATTCGAACCCACGATAACAGCATTCCAGTGAGCGAAGACAGTTCATGCCTTAGTCCGCGCGGCCACTGATCGGAACAGCTTCAATGTAAACACGGGAAGCAGAGCACCGTGAGCGCTGTATTGGGCAGAGTAAACTTTCTTAAGGCTTACGTTTGGGGTTTTCACATTCTGCGAGGGAGAGTCAGTAAACAGGTCACAAATGGATATAAAACGTAAAACATGTGATATTCGAACCTGCAAAAACCATTTATTTCTCGACATATCCTCCACCAACGTTGATACTTATTGCTTTACCAGTGCGCCGAAACCCACAGCACACAAGTCGTCTGGCTGTTGTCTCAGCCACTTCCACACCCCCGTTTCATTATATGCAACTTTCAAACGCCCTTCAGAGAATTTCTGGACCATGTTCTGAACCTGCAGCCTTTCAATACAAACTACGTTGAATTTAAGCCCGGCGCCGTGCCTGGGCGGCAACTTCTCCTACACTCTTGTGTCGCAATGTAGTCTGCCAGGAATCTGCCAGGGGAAGTCGGCTAAACACAAGGGCATCATCAAGAAACACTGGCAGCCCGGAGACTGTGAATTCTGTGCCTTATGCGTAAAGTGATGACGGAGACTCACGGATAAAGAGTAGTCAACACAAAGACTTGCGTTTCCTTCTTCTCTACGAAGTTTGGTCGGAATATTTTCGCTCCCACAAACACCGAGACGCCAGCAGCTCGTCGTTACACGGTATGAACGGATACCGCGATATGGCGACAAACTTTACTGAAACGTCCGAAACCAGATTTCATGAGAAACGTTTCAAGTGGCAAAGCTATCGCTGTAGAATAAGATAAGTAACGTCATGTGTATTCGTGACTTGTAGACGGGCTTTCAATTGGTTAATCGATTTATTGGATATTCACCGGTCGTAACTACAGTTAGTTCATACACTCTCAAGATTACTGTAATTATAACACACAAATAAAGTCTTATATAACTGCCTGCACTAGTCGTAGTTAGGCAACAGATCTCAACAATGGCTAAGCCCTGACAATGTTTCACTATCCGTTTCCTGGCAACAGATTTATAACACAGGAACTATAACAGTCTCATTGAATTACACTTCAAGTCTTCTCTCCACAGCCGCACTCTTGCAACTAAATCTGTTCTTCACAGCCTCCCGTACAAGACTGAACTCTGTACTACACCTGTCCTGACGGCTTTCACCTACGTATGACCTCTCGAGTCAGAGCCAGTCTACGACTCGCAGTTTACCGCCAATCAGTCTGTCTTGGCGCCAAGCCCCTCGAGACTCACTATCAGACATCCCCCCCCCCCAAAACTGAACTCTTGCGGTAAGGGTCCTTATGTAACATCCTCTCTGACGAGAAGATGAGTTTGTCTCTTATGAACACGCTTGGCCGTTCGTCAAGTGTACATTTCGCAAATACAGTATGTTATTGAAAATGCTTCCTTTTGTACGTACAAGTCCTCTGTCAGTACAGGTTTTGCAGAGTAGAGCATGCATAACTTACATATATTACGCTACAACGGCAGCTTAGTCACTTGAGCGGTCGTAAGGTTGACCACCGCCAAGTTTAAGACTCTTATATATTTTCTGTGTCTGGCTTCACCTCGTCCTGTACCGCGAACATGTTCATTCTCATGATTCCGTGTGACTTCTGCTTGTTTCCTGCACAATTTCGTTATATACTCGTATACATATGGAATTTTAAAAGCTGAGCGCAAATCGAGGACCGGTATGCGCCTTTGAAAATTTGCAATGGTGCGCAGAACCTTGTTTTGCAGGGGCTGCAATTTTAAGACGCAGGTGTCTGCCACTAATTCCCAGGCGGGACAAGAGTAAGTCATAACTGATCTGATCAGTGCCTTATGGAGGGTTAGTTGACTCCTCAAAGTCAAAGGCAAGGTTACTTTATGTCTGGCGGTTTAACGCCAATCAGTTCGTCTTGGCGTCATGCACCTTCAGGCTCACGACCAGAGATTCTTTTTCCCAACTGAACTCTTGAGGTCATAGTCCTTATGTAACACCCTCTCTGACGAGAAGATGGGTTTGTCTCAAATGAATACACTAGTCTTCCCGTCAAGTGTACAATTCGCACATACAACATGTTACTGAAAATTCTTCCTTTTGCACTACACACAAGTCCTCTGTCAGTACAGACTTTATAGAGCAGGTCGTGCCTATCTTGCATACCTTATGCTACAACGGTAGCTTAGTTATTTTGAACGGTCGTAAGCTTGACCACCGCCAAGTTTCACTGACTTCTCGGTCAAAGTCATACTGCGACTGACGGTCAGTGAGCCAGTCAGCCCTGGTGTCAAGCCGCATCTGTGGCTCATGATCAGATATTTAATACTCTTTGACAGTTATGGTCTTGTTTTTGTGGGGCGCCCTCTCTGACGAGAGGACGTGTTTGTCTTTTGTATATGCTGCTGGCCCTTGCCAGTGCAGTCTTCCTCGGGTCCGAGTCCCTTGTGACTCGTGACCATATTTTACTTTCTCAGATTTGAGAATTCCCTTTTCGTCGCCTCCTACGACTCGCAGGGCTAAGGTGGAGGTATTCGACCCCGCCTCCACGCGGGTTTCATTTCTCGGTTATTCTGGAATATCAAAAAATTCTTCGGCAAGGACCACACAGAAAACATCCTCCTCTGTTGTAAGTAAAACGAAATTGCCTAGCAACTAGTTATAACGATTGCGCTCTGTATTTAGTGATGCGAGAATGTTTCCGGCGTCGTTTCCTAGCAATGATGATATTCCTCTAATGCTACAGACACGGCCTATGTCACAGTAAGGTAAGTCATGATCTGCTTTGCAAAGCCTGGGCTGACAGGGAACTTGCGTACAGTGCACAAAGAAGAGTTTTCAATAACATGCTATATGTGTGATACGTACACTTGAGAAAGGAGAAGCATATTCATGAGAGACAAACCCATCTTCCAGACAAATATGATGTTACTTAAGGACCATGATCGCAAGGGTTTGGTTGAAAAAAAAATACTCTGGTCGTGAGTCTCAAGGAGCCTGACACGACCAGAGGGACTCACTAGTGGTAAACCGCCAGTCGTAAAGTAATTTTGACTTCTACACTGAATTAGAGACTGAATTTCTGCCAAATAATATTACAGCGTGCATAGACGATACTATGCAACGTCTGCGAGGAGCATGCGTTGCTTTGTAAAGGTCGGTGAAGAAGTCAAAAACAGCCTGACTATCGCTACGCAACCGCTCAGTAAACGGGTTCCCGTGGCAACGGAAACGCATGCAACGGTTGAGGCATTGTTGGATATAAAAATCAAAACGGTGTTATCTATGTAATTCGTGGCCAATTGTTATAAGGAGGGTCAGTCAAGTTGCCAGTTCAGTTGAGAGTTCAGCTGCGGAACGACAACAAGCGGGCAACGGCGTGACCACAGAAACTGAAGAACCTCCACTGCTAAGGTTCGTTACTAGAAAACGTCTAGTGAAAGCAGACTGAGACGACTGGTGTGAGACTGGTAGTGGGAAAATCAGCAAAAGTGTAACAGCTATTTGTATTTATCAATCCATACACCGTCTATTCTAAATCGTCACAATATAACAGTAACCAGTCGGTACCTCACAGGGAAAACAATACGTCTCCGCTGCAAAGCCCAACCGCTTGTTGCTGTTTAGGGAAACATTCGCTGTTTATTGTGAGAACCATACGGAACACACAAATACACTTCCAAATAATATTGTGACATGTTGCGCAACGGAGGACCCCTACCTCCCGAGCGGCACGTGGTGGTAACGTAGCGCCCTCGTAATAGGCGAGTCATCACCCCGCCACTCTCCCCGTGGTGACGTGCCGAGCGGAGCCGAAGGTGGCCGAGTCCCCGCAACCTGGCAGCTATGCAACGCGAGTCAACAGCGGTGACGTCACCAAGGGATATCGCGGTTGCTAGGCAGCAGTCAACAACTCCGGACAACGTTGCTAGCAACACGGCACCAGATGACAATGGTCCGGAACGAGGCTATATAAGGAGCAGCGAAGACTATTCACAGTTAGTTCTCAGTTCGCAAGTTACGAGTTACAGACGCGTGTGCGATAACTAAGAAGTCAGCGAGCGGAAGACTTATTGCGTCCTTTCGAGACTTAGTGAGTGCTGTAGTACAGTCATATTTGGAGTGTGTAATTCAGGGAGACTTGTATAGCTCCCGCCTTATTGATACGTGAAGACTGTTGAAGATAGTGTGAAGGGATTTGTTTGTAGGGTTCGTAAAGTGTGGAAACCCGTAACATTGTTATAATTAATTGTAGCCGTTACTTGTAGGTTGTTAAATAAACCAATTAACGATCCGAACGGCGTATTCAGTAACGAAACACGTTACAATATATAAGAATTCAGTCCGTACCTCACAGGAAACACATTACTTTTCCGCTACAGGGCCCAACAGGTTAATGCTGTTCAGCGAAACGGTCGCTGTTTACTGTGAGAACCAGACGGAACACACAGATACTTCCAAATCTATATAAATAAAAATTTAGCCCGTACCTCACAGGAAACACATCACGTCTCCGCTACAAACCCAACCGGTTAATGCTGTTTGGGGAAACAGCTGCTGTTTACTGTGAGAACCATACGGAACACACAAATACACCTCCAAATAATATATAAGAATTCAGTCCGTAGCTAACAGGAAACACATTACGACTCCGCTACAGAGCCCAACAGGTTAATGCTGTTCAGCGAAACAGTCGCTGTTTATTGTGAGAAGCACATGAGGGCCACAAATATAGTGTGAGCAGAATAGAGTTTAAAGGTGGTGGTACATATAGAAGTAGTATACAGAACCACTGGGCTCTAAAACGTTAAAGCAGATATAATCTATACTTTACAACAATAATATTACTACTAATGACTCAGGCGCAAGCAGTAAAGAATTGTGACTTCACAATTCCACCGCCCTCCCCCCTCCACTACTAACCGATACAGAACACGGCAACCCATGATCACGCTGAATTCCTACTGCCTGAATACGCCATTTGCCAGAAGAAAAGGTGTTGTGTAACTAAAAAATATAGTCAGTTACAGTAACTTCATGAAACAGACACCTTCTTGAGAAGCTAGCAGTCGCTCACATATTCATGAAACTTCCCCCTCTCATCGAAACCAAAGTTTCCTTACAGTGTACATAACAGCCTGTCAATGGTCCCTGTCCTCAGACCATCCACCACCCACACTCATTTCTCCGAGATTCATTTTCACGTTGTGACATGTCAAACCGATGCTACGCAACGGGATGGGGAAAGAATTTACCGTGAAAACAGACTCTCGATAAACGGTCAGTTGACAAGTTACGCAACAGTGGAACGAGGTTATGCAACAATAAGGAAAACTGTGTTTCTCCGTGCCGTGCCACAAACTGTCACTGATTATCACACATAAAATCTTCAAATCACACGTTCAGTTCTTCCTCCCTACGGCTGCTTCGACTGACTGACTGACTGACTGACTTCTGTTCTGACGTACACTGAGTCTGAGTCTCACTTTACGACCGACCGTCAGTCGGCCAGTCTGTCCTGGCAGAGTGTAATTCAGTCACACTTGTATAGCTCCCGTGTTATGCTGTAAATAAGCAAAGACTACTGAAGATAGAGTGAATAGATTAGCGTGTAGGGTTTGTAAATTGTGTAAACCCGCAATAGTGTCATAACTGATAGTAGTTACGACTTGCAGGTTGTTAATAAAACCCATTACCAATTCCAATGGAGTCCACAGTATTTCAAATACGCTACAATATTGTCACACATGAGGGGTTTCGTCACTGATAACAGCGGGTTCTGGATTCGATGACAGGATTTATTGACATTTATTTACAATTACAGTCAATTATAACAGCTCACAATCAGCAGCTGCCTAAGACTCGCTCCATTCCTTGCTGGATTATGAGTGTCTTCTCTTCTGACTTGGCTGATTTATGAATCGGTCAATTTTCCAGCTTCCGGTGTCCTCAAGTTCACACTCCGCAGCTGAACACTGAACTCTCACTGCGACTGAACTCTCCTATACTGAACTACGTAACTACCAGACCAAGGGAATATAGATCACCACCTCCAGCAGTTCGTGTAGTGGTCTGTTTTATCCGTTATCACGGAAATGTGGGTTCGTCGAGACATTGGCTAGCAATGGACTTTTCGTTGCCGCGGGAACATGTTACCGAACCGTTGCATAGCAACTGTCATATTCGTCACAACATATAGACTCTCTGATCCATTCTGAACGCACCTTGGTACATAAACAACCACAGGATCCATGAAGATCTACAAATGAACACAGTGCTCAGGGAAATGAAAAGTGGAATACAAAATACCTAAGTAGATCAGAAAACCATAGAAATGCACTAGCAGTGAACCTACTGGACAAGAGCGAAACTACACAGACTGAAACGATACACCGTCCTAACTCTTCCAGACACGCCTCAGTAAAACACCAGGGCAAGAATTAGAATTAAACCGAGAACAAAAAAAGTACGAGTTACGCCCCTTGGCATAATTCATTGACGAGCCAGTACTTATACATTCATCGCGGATTCTGCAGATTGTGTATAATAAACATGAGAAGAGAAAACACAACAATCATGTTCGATGCACGGCCTTACAAAGGTAAGAGCGCGGGAATACAGGTAACACTAACTGAGGAGCGGGATAAAGGGGGCGCGGATGCGACAGAATTGTTACCTCACGGCGACAGCTGAAAGAGTTCCAGGTTTTGGAAAAAAAAAAAAAAAAGACCGTCACTGTTTGAAGATGGGGGGGGGGCACGCGGTAGCGTAGTTGGTTGAGGCACTATGATACAAGCCGGAAGGTCGAGGGTTCAAGTCCCGTTGAGGTCACTGGATTTTTTCAATTGGCCTACGCTTTACGGCCCCACTATGACCCTGGGGTCGACTCAGCCTCTTAACAGAAATGAGGACGAGAAATATTTCTGGGAAGTGTTACACATGAATGTAGCCTTCCGATCACAGACAGTCTCCACAGGCCGACTTAACTGCGTGTATAACAGTCTCACTGAGTCACACACTCAAGTGTTACACGTGAATGTAGCCTTCCGATCACACACAGTCTTCACAGGCCGACTTAACTGCGTGTATCAGTCTCACTGAGTCACACACTCAAGTGTTACACGTAAATGTAGCCTTCCGATCGCACACAAAGTCTCCACAGGCCGACTTAACTGCGGGTATAACAGTCTCACTGAGTCACACACTCAAGTGTTACACGTGAATGTAGCCTTCCGATCGCACACAAAGTCTCCACAGGCCGCCTTAACTGCGTGTATAACAGTCCCACTGAGTCAGACACTCAAGTGTTACACGTGAATGTAGCCTTCCGATCACACAAAAAGTCTCCACAGGCCGCCTTAACTGCGTGTATAACAGTCCCACTGAGTCAGACACTCAAGTGTTACACGTGAATGTAGCCTTCCGATCACACAAAAAGTCTCCACAGGCCGACTTAACTGCGTGTATAACAGTCTCACTGAGTCACACACTCAAGTGTTACACGTGAATGTAGCCTTCCGATCACACACAGTCTTCACAGGCCGACTTAACTGCGTGTATCAGTCTCACTGAGTCACACACTCAAGTGTTACACGTAAATGTAGCCTTCCGATCGCACACAAAGTCTCCACAGGCCGACTTAACTGCGGGTATAACAGTCTCACTGAGTCATACACTCAAGTGTTACACGTGAATGTAGCCTTCCGATCACACAAAAAGTCTCCACAGGCCGCCTTAACTGCGTGTATAACAGTCTCACTGAGTCACACACTCAAGTGTTACACGTGAATGTAGCCTTCCGATCACACAAAAAGTCTCCACAGGCCGCCTTAACTGCGTGTATAACAGTCTCACTGAGTCACACACTCAAGTGTTACACGTGAATGTAGCCTTCCGATCACACAAAAAGTCTCCACAGGCCGCCTTAACTGCGTGTATAACAGTCTCACTGAGTCACACACTCAAGTGTTACACGTGAATGTAGCCTTCCGATCACACAAAAAGTCTCCACAGGCCGCCTTAACTGCGTGTATAACAGTCTCACTGAGTCACACACTCAAGTGTTACACGTGAATGTAGCCTTCCGATCACACAAAAAGTCTCCACAGGCCGCCTTAACTGCGTGTATAACAGTCTCACTGAGTCACACACTCAAGTGTTACACGTGAATGTAGCCTTCCGATCACACAAAAAGTCTCCACAGGCCGCCTTAACTGCGTGTATAACAGTCTCACTGAGTCACACACTCAAGTGTTACACGTGAATGTAGCCTTCCGATCACACACAAAGACTTCACAGGCCGACTTCTTCCTCTTCATCTTCTACGCCGAACTATCCGTGGCTGTCTTCTGCCGAAAACTCCGAAGTGAACTCGTAGCGCCGTTTGTTTTTAGGAAAACAGCGTCTCCCATTGTTGTGGATGCATGTTTACCGCTGCGTTGCCTGGCAACAGACTTCCGATATCTTCATGCTGTTTCTCGGCGCGGACCGCATAGAAAACTTTCTATTGTTGCTTGTATTTGTTTAAGAGGTAGCTGCCTGGCAACGCGTTGACGAAACATGTTACAGTATGAATAGACAATTTATTTATAAAGTCATGGCTGAATTCTAAATTTCATCTGAACTAATTATTCTCAGTAAAACGACCCTCGAAAAGACGTACAACAAAGTTAAAATTCAAAACAAACTCTCAGACTGATTCATGACTACCAGAGGCATGAGACAGAGAGATTTCCTCTCTACTGTCCTTTTTAACACCACTTCGGAAAATGTTTTAGAGAAAGACATGCGAACCCAGGTGGCACAATTTTCAGTAGAACACGGCAGATGGTACAGCCATCCTTTCCCGCAATACAAATGTTTAAATGAAGTCCTTGAAGAAATGCAGCCAGTCTTACAAACCGTCATGTAATTAATTAACCTCCGCCACTACCCAGAAAAGCAGCCGGGACAGCTAGTCGGTATAGGTGCTGGCTACGGGTTGGACGATCTAGGGGTCAGATTCGAGCCCCGATAGGGTCAAGAATTTCCTCTTCTCCACGTCGTCCAGACCGGCTCTGGGGCCCACCCGGCCTCCTATCCAATAGGTACCGGGGGCAAGAAGGTCGGGGAGTGAAGCTGACCACTCATCTCCAGCTAGTGCCGAGGTCAAGAAAGTGGGGATCAACATATTCATTCCCCTATAGGCGTAGTGCTTAATTAGTTAAGTCAGAATCACAGTTACTTGACGACTGCTGGTTTTCGCCAATAAGTTCATCTTGGCAACAATCCCCTTGAGACTCATGATCAGTAATTTTATTTTCCAACTGAACTCTTCCGGTTATAATCTTCATGTAAAGTCCTCTGGGTCTGTCATATACAACTGACGCTGACCCTCGCCAGCACAATCATTTTCAGCAACTCATGACCACATTTTACTGTCTCAGAAATGAGGCTTCCCCAACCTGGAGGGCGTTTAGCGAGCGCGCGATGCACAGCAAAGCAACGGTCGGCGCTCTGGCCACAAAAAACACCTTTTCTGTACTGCTGGTCGCGTGAGTTGCGGGCGTTGATTAGTAGTGGCTCGATACGTCACAATATTAATGTTACATAAAGGCTGTAACAGCAAGTGTTCAGCCGAAGAAAAAAATTGCTGGTCGTGGATCTCAAAGGGCTTGTCGTCAAGACGAACTGATTGGTCATAAGAACGCTGACTGTGATGCGGAATGCGCTGCTTCGGAACAAGTACCCACCCGAACACATGATCATTACACGTCACTGTGCTTCGGGTCAAATGGGAAAATTAACGCTATAAATAAGTATGCAGCATTTCCCTACGAGAGTGTTAGAGGTCCCATCGTCGTTATTAATATATAGATCGTAGATCTTCTTGTGTTTCCACTTAATTACGCCGTCAGTGGGTCAGCAAGAAGAATGACTAACACCTTTTAAATACTGTAGCGTGTTCGGCTACTGGAGACACCGTTCGGATTGGTAATTGGGTTTATTGACCACTTACAGGTCATAATTAACATTATTGCGGGTTCAAACAATTTACAATCATTACATGTTATTCTTTGTAACGTCTTTACGGAGCGATTGCATAGCAACGGTCGCGCCGGACTCCATAGAAAGCGAGTTACGTCATAGCTACCATTGTTGCGTGACGGCACAGCCTAATGTGGACGGGTGTTTACCGAGCCTTGCGTAGCAAAAGGCTGGGAGGAAGTGTGTGACGGCACACGCGGAAACGCTGAGATCACGTGACTCCTGCGCACTACTGAAGTGTGACGTCATCACGCCTGCGTGGAAGTCTTCTTGCATAACCTCGTTCCACTGTTGCGTAATTTAGCAACCGACCGTTTATCAAGGATCTGTCTTCGTAACCCTTTGCCCAGCAACGATTATACATGTCACAATATTGTTGCATACAGACACGTTGCTACGTAACACCCGCAACATACACGTATGCGACAATACGTATGATTGTTGTCCGCGCTGATTGTTTCCATGCAACGGCGCGATAACAAGTCTTTAAGACAATAAAGGGGCTGTTTTCTGGGCTGTCCGTTCCTAGAAGTTATCAGTTGAGAGTTCAACTCGGGACTACAACTCCGACCGCTCGGTCGTCCAGCCCGTAGCTAGTCGCTAAACCGACTACGACATTCGGGCTTCTGAGACTGTTATAGTGAGGTAAAGTTATCCATGTGCTTAACTAATTGAGCACTACGCCAAGAAGGTGTATGGGGAGTGGATGTATAGATCCACATTTTGACTTCGGCACTAGTTCGAGGTGAGTGGTAAGCTTCACGCCCAGACCGCCTTACCGGCGAAAAAGGAGCCCCCGGTATCCACTGGATAGGAGATTGGTTGAACCCCAGAGCCGGTAGTGGAAATCGTGTACTCAGTGCGACGCCATAACGCACGCGTTCCCAGTAAACACTTCCCGCTGTGACGTAACAGCAGAGCCGCTATTACTGCTAGGCCAACAGGCCAGTAAACACTTCCTTGCTGTGACGTAATATATATCGTGCGTGTGTGTGTATATATATACAGGATGTCCCAGGAGGAATGTGCCAAACTTCGAGAGGGTGTTCCGTATGTTAAAGCATGCCGACATAACCCAAAACACCTATGTACAAAGTTGAACGGTTACGGAGATAATGACCAGAGAAGTGTGAAACTTTGACCGGTGTTACACACTTGTTGATTACAAAATACATATTAAAACTGGCAGGAATATGTGGTTTCTGTAATGTTAATAATGTACGTAACATCAAACTAACTTGTGAGTAACATGAAGCCATAAAATTGAAGTACAAAATACTCGCTCGCCATGTTATAAGTGTCCTTAGGTTTCCAAGCACTATACATGACACATGACTGGTAAGCGCTGACGTAACATGGGTGACTGCGCATAGTGGTATAAACAGACTACATAACTGTATTAAACGTACATTCACGGAAAATCTCTTTTGGAATTTCGTTTCCATTATCTCATGTGGATTATTATGGGACCACGTATGGACATTTCGTAAATGTATTTACACGGTCCCGGGTAAAAGACGCCTCATCACTGAATAAAATGACGCTTAACAGTTCGGGATGAACTTTTATCCAGTGGCACAAATCCATACGCTGAGCATGGTCGCCTGGTTCCAGATGTTGTACCCTTCAATCATGGTAAGGATACAACTCTTCATCATGTAAAGTTCGCCACACCTGCATACGTGATACGCCGATGCGAGAGGCCATTCTACGAGTGGACAGACGCGGACTTCTCTGAACCATCTCAAGAACGTTCTCTCGTGTGTTTATCATTCGTACATCCTCCCTTTCAGAGTGCACAGAAACACTCGGAAGAGAACCAGTATCACGCAATGTCTGGTGAATTCGCGTAAATACACTTCGACATGTAATCCTTCGATCGGGAAAACGCCTTTGGTATTCTTCAACA
>NW_019734309.1:405531-538765 GCF_002891405.2 Cryptotermes secundus
TATATATATAATATATATATCGGCTGTGGCAGTGGAAGCGGACAGAAGTCGGCTGAGAGCCGAGCGTGGTAGTGTGTTGACAGAAGCGAGTGGTTAGCCAGCACGTACAGTTCGACATTCTACTGGGAGTAGCTAACACGAAAGGAGCGACTGTGAAACGACTAGTTAAAACATTTTGTGTTAAACTTACGGCGTTGAGTAATAAAGACGTCGTAAAAATAAGCCCCTCCAGGTCTTATTTCACGACAGTCGGTCTGGACGAGTTTTAGAAAATTCTTGACCCTAACGAGACGCGAACTCCGACCAATTGGTCGTTAAACCCGAGGGCTAATCGTTATACCGACTACGCTATTGCAGCTCCCCGAGACTGTTATAGTTGTGTTAAGATCGGTTGCCAGGAAACGGGTAGTGGAAACTGGAATAGACTGAGGGAGGACACTCTGTGTCAGTGATCTGTAACGTGTAGTCACGAGTCATGCGTCTATAAGTGGACATTAAATTCTATAGTCTATAGTCACGCATACACGTGACAGTACCCCTTCTAGCCATCTCCCGCAACTGAGCCCGAGATAGGCGCCTCACAAGCACGAGAGATTCCCCATTATATTTTCAGCAAAACAGTAAATCCTTTTCTACCAATTGCATGTAATCGTGAGGTGTTGCCCTTGTGGCATTGTTTTACATTCTGCGGGTTTATTCGTAGCTACACAACATGAAGTAACGGGGTAACATCTAGAGGCGCATGACAGTGGTACATTAATGCAACAGTGGACTTTGTGCGCATTATTCACCTTCCTATTTCTGTTCAAATAGCATGATGGATAACGCTAACTTGTATGCGGTAATGACAGGCTTCTTAGCCCACAGATTTACATTGGAAACTCTTTACAGGGCGAACAAAGAAAAGAGATACCAGAAGCAATGCCTGGGTGTACAAAGAGGCACGCCGAAGATTCCCGCTCGCATAGAGAGGGCGAGGCAGATGACAGCGACGGTAGCGTCGATATCTTCAGAACTGCAACGAACCTGGATCCATTTCCGCCATGTATCCAGACAGAATACCCCA
Source organism: Cryptotermes secundus (assembly GCF_002891405.2). NCBI lineage: Eukaryota > Metazoa > Arthropoda > Insecta > Blattodea > Kalotermitidae > Cryptotermes > Cryptotermes secundus. Next base: position 406,598 of record NW_019734309.1, read on the forward strand.
AGAAAACATCTGTGCGACCGAAGATGATGGGTCGATTGTTAACCAAGTTAAGGAAAAACTGGTCAAAGAAACATACCGCTAAGAAAGTTAGGTTCGCAGAGGAACCAACTTACATATACTTCGAAAAACAGGAAGAGGACTATGACTGGTCTGAGATAGAAAAAGTCCAAATCCGGAGAGATACAGAACTATCGGCAGGTCAAGCAGAGCCCTTGAGAGAACAGATGGATTATGCGGACGCTGCAACACTGGAAGCACAGACAAACCCGGGTACATCGCAAAGCGACGAGCTCAGACAAGATAGCGACGCTGAAACGTCCAAAGCGCCGCGCACAGCAGCTGATACGCAGGGTCTCGAGAACACCGTTGGCGGAGTGGAAGACAGGACAAACCTGGTAACATCGCAAGGCACTGTGCTTGCACAACCCAGGGCCGCTCTTACATTACAACCCGACATAGAAGTGGTAGGGAAGTACACTGCTGCATTCGAGCAGGCATCGCAAACCGACATCACAACAAATCATGGAGACACACTAGATTTACAAGTCGCATGTACAGAGGCTGAGATAGAAGACGTGAAAGACACGTCTACAATAGAGCAGCTGATAAACCTGAAAACATCAAGAAACACGCTCGAAGAAGATGGAGAATTTAAACTCCAAGTCTCGTGTTCAGCTGGTCAAATAGAGGCCATGAAGAACTTCGCTTCCGGTCTCAAGGGCCACATACAAGTGACATCGCAGAGAGACGTGCTCATGGATCTCAGAGACGAGCTTAAGTTAAAACTCGCGTGTACAGCAGCAGAAGAGCGGTTAAACCTGACAACGTCGCAAAGCACCAAGCTCACACATGACAGAGAGATTACACTGGCAACTGCGTACAAAGCAGCCTATATAGAAGTCATGAAGAAGGAGGCTGCACAAATTACGGAGCGGATAACCCTGGCAACGTCGCAAATGATGGCGCTCAGACGAGAGACAGACGACCTTGCTTTTCAAGCCGCGTGTACGGCAGGCTATATAGAGCACATGAAGAAGGCATCTGCAGCACTTGGACAGCAGATAAACCTCGTAACACAGCAAAGGGACAACGTGAGGCAGGAGAGGGACGCTCTTGTAGAGGAAGCAGCGTGTATGAAGACCGACGCAGAAGCCAAGAAGAAAGACGCTGCAGTGCTGGAAGAGCACATATATCTGCTAACGTCGAAAAGCGACAAGCTCAGGCAGGAGACCGACGCTCTTATATTTGAAGCCGCACGCATAGCACCTTACATGGAAGTCATCAAGGAGGAGGTTCCACGAATTCATGGGCAAATAATCCTCGTAACATCACAAAGCAACAAGGTCGAAGAAGAGAGATACGCTCTTATACTGAAAGCCGCGAGTGCAGCGGGTCACATAGAGTTCCTAATGAGGGGCGCTGCTGAACTGGAGGAGCGGATAAACATGCTAACATCCCAAAGCAACAGGCTCACACAAGACAGAGACTCTCTTCTGCTCCAAACCGCGCGCACGGCCACTCTCATAGAGGTCAAGACGAAGGACGCTACAGAAATTGAACAGCGCATAAACCTTGTAATAGCGCGGAACAACACGCTAAGACAAGAAAGACAGGCTCTTGTATTAGAAGCAGCGCGTACAAAAGGACACGTGGAGTTGATGAAGAGAGACGCAGAACTGGAGGAGCGGATAAACCTACTAACATCACAAGGAAACACAATCAGTGAACATAGAGACACCTTTACATTACAAGCGGCGTGTTCAACAGCCGACAACGGGGTCAGGAAGGAAACTGAACTGGAGGAACAAACGAACCCGCTATCCTCGGAAACAACGGCTCACGCTGAACACAGAGACGCCCACATATTGCAACCCGTGTGTACAGTAGCCGATTCCCGGGTTAAGAGGGAAACTAAAGGACTGGAGGAACAGATGAACGTGGTAGTTTCCCAAAGCAACGCGCTAAGGGAACATGGGGGCACTCCCAAATCACAAGCTGCGTGTACAGCAGCTGACGAACGGGTCACGAATATCAGTTCTGCAGATCAGAAGGAGTGGACAAGCCTGGTAACATCGCAAAGAGACAAACTCAGGGAACGTAGAGACGAGCTCGAATTGAAACTCGCTCGTTCAGAAGCCGATAGAGAGGTCACGAAAAAGTACGCTGAAGAACTGCAACAGAAAATAAACCTGGTAAAATCGCAAACCAACAGACTCACACAATACAGAGACGCTCTCACACTAGAGGCCGCGCGTACAGCAGCAGACATGGAGGACAAGAGGAAGAGAGCCGCAGAACTGGAGGAGCACATAAACCTGCTCAAGTCCAGAAGAAACACTCTCTTGGAACACAGACATACACAACCCCCGTGCGCTGCTGCTGATGCAAGCGACTTGAACAACGTCGCAGAATCACCGGAAGAGCGGATCAACTTCCTAACACCGCACAGAAATACGTTCACACAAGTTACGGACACTCTTGAGGTGGAAGCCGACTGTACTGAACCTCATACCGGGGTCAGGAAGGAAACTCAACAACTGGAGGAACAAATGAACCTGCTACCCTCGGAAACAACGGATCTCGCTGAACACAGAGACGCCCACATATTGCAACCCGTGTGTACAGTAGCCGATTCCAGGGTCAGGAAGGAAAGTAAACAACGGGAGGAACAAATGAACCCGCTATCCTCGGAAACAACGGCTCACGCTGAACACACAGACTCCCACATATTGCAACCTGTGTGTACAGCAGTCGATTCCAGAGTCAGGAAGGAAACTGAACAACTAGAGGAACAAATGAACGTGGTAGTATTCCAAAGAAACGTGCTAAGGGAACATGGGGACACTCCCAAATCACAAGCCGCGTGTACAGCAGCCGATGAAAGGGTCACGAATATCAGTTCTGCAGATCAGAAGAGGTGGACAAGCCTGGTAACATCGCAAAGAGACAAACGCAGGGAACGTAGAGACGAGCTCGAATTGAAACTCGCCCGTTCAGAAGCCGATAGAGAGGTCACGAAACTGTACGCTGAAGAACTGCAACAGAAAATAAACCTGGTAAAATCGCAAACCAACAGACTCACACAATACAGAGACGCTCTCACACTAGAGGCCGCGCGTACAGCAGCAGACATGGAGGACAAGAGGAAGAGAGCCGCAGAACTGGACGAGCACATAAACCTGCTCAAGTCCAGAAGAAACACTCTCTTGGAACACAGACATACACAACCCCCGTGCGCTGCTGCTGATGCAAGCGACTTGAACAACGACGCAGCATCACCGGAAGAGCGGATCAACTTCCTAACACCGCACAGAAATACGTTCACACAAGTTACGGACACTCTTGAGGTGGAAGCCGACAGTACTGCACCTCATACCGGGGTCAGGAAGGAAACTCAACTGGAGGAACAAATGAACCTGCTACTCTCGGAAACAACGCCTCTCGCTGAACACAGAGACGCCCACATATTGCAACCCGTGTGTACAGTAGCCGATTCCAGGGTCAGGAAGGAAAGTAAACAACGGGAGGAACAAATGAACCCGCTATCCTCGGAAACAACGGCTCACGCTGAACACACAGACTCCCACATATTGCAACCTGTGTGTACAGCAGTCGATTCCAGAGTCAGGAAGGAAACTGAACAACTAGAGGAACAAATGAACGTGGTAGTATTCCAAAGAAACGTGCTAAGGGAACATGGGGACACTCCCAAATCACAAGCCGCGTGTACAGCAGCCGATGAAAGGGTCACGAATATCAGTTCTGCAGATCAGAAGAGGTGGACAAGCCTGGTAACATCGCAAAGAGACAAACGCAGGGAACGTAGAGACGAGCTCGAATTGAAACTCGCCCGTTCAGAAGCCGATAGAGAGGTCACGAAACTGTACGCTGAAGAACTGCAACAGAAAATAAACCTGGTAAAATCGCAAACCAACAGACTCACACAATACAGAGACGCTCTCACACTAGAGGCCGCGCGTACAGCAGCAGACATGGAGGACAAGAGGAAGAGAGCCGCAGAACTGGACGAGCACATAAACCTGCTCAAGTCCAGAAGAAACACTCTCTTGGAACACAGACATACACAACCCCCGTGCGCTGCTGCTGATGCAAGCGACTTGAACAACGTCGCAGAATCACCGGAAGAGCGGATCAACTTCCTAACACCGCACAGAAATACGTTCACACAAGTTACGGACACTCTTGAGGTGGAAGCCGAATGTACTGAACCTCATACCGGGGTCAGGAAGGAAACTCAACAACTGGAGGAACAAATGAACCTGCTACCCTCGGAAACAACGGATCTCGCTGAACACAGAGACGCCCACATATTGCAACCCGTGTGTACAGTAGCCGATTCCAGGGTCAGGAAGGAAAGTAAACAACGGGAGGAACAAATGAACCCGCTATCCTCGGAAACAACGGCTCACGCTGAACACACAGACTCCCACATATTGCAACCTGTGTGTACAGCAGTCGATTCCAGAGTCAGGAAGGAAACTGAACAACTAGAGGAACATATGAACGTGGTAGTATTCCAAAGAAACGTGCAAAGGGAACTTGGGGACACTCCCAAATCACAAGCCGCGTGTACAGCAGCCGATGAACAGGTCACGAATATCAGTTATGCAGATCAGAAGGAGTGGACAAGCCTGGTAACATCGCAAAGAAACAACCTCAGGGAACGTAGAGACGAGCTCGAATTGAAACTCGCCCGTTCAGAAGCCGATAGAGAGGTCGCGAAAAAGTACGCTGAAGAACTGCAACAGAAAATAAACCTGGTAAAATCGCAAACCAACAGACTCACACAATACAGAGACGTTCTCACACTAGAGGCCGCGCGTACAGCAGCAGACATGGAGGACAAGAGGAAGAGAGCCGCAGAACTGGACGAGCACATAAACCTGCTCAAGTCCAGAAGAAACACTCTCTTGGAACACAGACATACACAACCCCCGTGCGCTGCTGCTGATGCAAGCGACTTGAACAACGACGCAGCATCACCGGAAGAGCGGATCAACTTCCTAACACCGCACAGAAATACGTTCACACAAGTTACGGACACTCTTTAGGTGGAAGCCGACCGTACTGCACCTCATACCGGGGTCAGGAAGGAAACTCAACAACTGGAGGAACAAATGAACCAGCTATCCTCGGAAACAACGGCTCTCTCTGAACAGAGTGCCCATATATTGCAACCCGTATGTACAGTAGCCGATTCCGAGGTCAGGAAGGAAACTGAACAACTGGAGGAACAGATGAACGTGGTAGGATCTCAAAGCAACACGCTAAGGGAACATGGAGACACACTTAATTTATTACCCGCGCGCACCTCTGTGGTCTAGTGGTCAGCGTTCCTGACTACAGATTCAGAGGTCCCGGGTTGGATTCCCGGCGCTACCAGATTTTCTGAGAAATAGTGGGTGTGGAACGGGGTCCACTTAGCCTCGTGACGATAACTGAGAAGCTACTTGAATGGAAAACCGAAATTTTCGGACGTGGGGATTCGTTGCGCTGACCACGCGACACCCTCAATGCGCTAATGTTGGCACTGACTTCGCCGACAAGTGGTGGTCGCTCGGTCGGTATAGTTCGCTTGCGGACTAAAGCCTATAGAAGATTACACCTTTTTAATATACTTTACCACATCTATGTATACAATTAATTTGATGACAACCATTGTATTTTTATGAGGTTTAATCGACTGTGAATTTGTAAAATTACGTAATTGTTACGCATTATATTACGCTATGAACTATATGACGAGTAAAACTTGACATAATATGGCGTGAGTTCTTAGGGAGTTCATAATTCAGCCTTTCCCCGTTGTTCTGGTAGGTATGATGCAAGCTTCATAAGCAGTTAGCTAGGGACTTCCCAGTGGTACAGCCAATCAGAATTGCTGGTTACCCAGTGTGACATCCTTCACAGTTCTTTGTTTCAAACAGACGTGTCCTGGCTCTCAAACGAGTAAGACGTGCGTCGCGCGTCTCGCCCATAACAAAGGACTATACTCAATAAAAGTTTTGGATATAATCTAACCATGCAATCTGTGCATTATAATAAAGTGTTGCCTTTGGTTTGTGGACGCCGTTGTTGGAGCCAAGGCCCACTTAACGACTCAGAAAGATCAAGTGTTCACCAATGTGAGCTGGCGCCCAATTCTTCGGAGTCATTGTTAGGTGGCTTATTGTGAGAAGCTGCGTCCACCTTACACCAACCTCACAGTGTAGTGGTGAGGGGAAGGCAGGAAGACGCTGCATATCTGGAAGAGCGGATGAGCCAGGTAACATCTCACATTAGCAGCTCTTACAGAGGCCGCAGAAGTCCATTTGTGTTTAGTGAAAGCGTTGGGTCTGTTTCACAGATGCGGGGCTGACTGCGTGAGGATGTGTCGGTTGCATTTAGCCTGATCAAGGCGTGAGGCATGTCGTGTACTGTAAAGAAGCATATGTTGAATTATTGCAGGTATTTTTCAGAGCAGTTCTGTTTTACCGTTATTTGCTTCAATCATATCGAAATTTGTGTAATGAATTTGTCATATTTGTAGTTGTTATTCAATGTCTGTTCTTTTGTATTCCGTCTTTTCTTCCTGAATGCTACGCTATGGGTTTATGATGTCCCCTGGTTCGGGCAGGTTTATGCCAAACCTGAACCTCTTGTTCAATTCAATCCGGGGAGCTATGTAAATTCAACGAATGAACCGGGGATTATGCAGCTATCGTCCCGCAGAGGAGCTGCAAACTGGTAGCACCAGGCAGTGAATTGTTTGTTAGCCACTGACAGACAACATAATTCATACTCGGACCCACACTCTTCAGTAATTATATTGGCAGATTCATTCTATGCTGATAACACGAATATGTGGGATTTGTGGTGGACAAAGTGACTCTTGGGCAGGTTTTCGTCCGAGTACTTCGGTTTCCCCTGCCAATTCTCATTCCAACGACTGCTCTACATTCATCATGTCATCCGGAGCCAGTACAGCAGGTCAGTTAGTGGCCGCAGTTCCGGAACTGGAGGAAACAGATCCGTGTAAAAACTGCATAGTACCTTGATTGCTAAACGACTGCGTGACGCAAAACGCGTCCAGTGTAGATGTGACGAAAACTTGGCTTGGGGAATTTTATGCAGAATTGACCAACAGGACACATATTGACCTGCATTCTACGTAAAGCAGACTACGCTCTGGGGCACCTGCTCCCTGTCTTAAACAAATTCTCTACTGATTGCATTTAATCTAACTTTTTAAGTTTCTTAGGGTGGGGTGAGACTGAGTCTACTGGCCTACTGTACCGGCTCCGGGTGATACGTGATGAGTGTGGAGCAGTCGGTGGAATGAGGATTGGCAGGGGAAACCGAAGTACTCGGAGAAAACCTGCCCCAGTACCACTTTGTCCACCACAAATCCCATATGACATGACCTAAGCTCGAACCTGGCCCGCCGCGCTTGGAAGCCGGTGACAAACCACCTGAGCTATGGAGCGGCTTAATCTAGCGTTATTAATGTATACATCACCTCTCCGCTCCATACTAACATACACCTACCCTGTCTGGGTCTATAAAGTCCTTTGCCAAGGGCAGAACCAGCTGGCATCTTACATCATTACTGTGGCACCACATCACGAAGCTAGCCAGAAGTCAGTAAGTAGTGAACGTAGCAAAATCGGAGAATCAGGCCCCCCCCCCCGGCCCTGACAGTAAGCAATACATAAGCAAACACACAACTAGGGCAGAGGACCGCCTGCTATGCGCCCCGCACCAGAAACGTGCATCATTACATGGGTGGCCACCCTGCGCTGGAGGAAGCGACCAACCGAAGAAACGGCGCGGACAGCAACAGAACCACAACACACGGCGGCCCTTGGTAACTGGGTGGGCCACAAGCCCACACATTCGAAAACCTTACAGAGATACTGTAACGTGTAGAGCCGCTGCTATGAAACGACAGCGACGAACACGTCCCCGTTGCTAGGCAGCTGATTGTTAAGAATGCAACATTTGAAATTCAATATGGAATACGTGGTCAGTTGTGAGACGGTGTCCAGCCGGGAATGGCGTGAAGATGAAGAATCTCCACTGTTAGAAGCAGCTGCCAGGGAACGGCTGGTGAAGACACAGCATGCTGAATAAGGCTTAGTGAATACTGTGGTGATTTGTGAATTGTGGGAATTAGCGGTGGTGGGGCTGTAATTTCTTGTACTTCCGTGTCGTGTGTATAATAAGTCGAGTCACCAATTCAAACCCCATCTATAGTCACACTCTAAACCGTGACAATGCGTATTTAAATGTCACGATGACTCACGAACATGAATACTGCAACGTGACGTCACAGGAGCGGAACAGAGTCGCGAGGAAGTAAAAAATATTCGTAGTGGCCACCCTCGTGACGCCAGGCAAAGTGCCTCGACTAAACCACTGCTGCTGTTTTACAGTTCATCAATCACTCTACCTCGATGCTCAATAGCCTACTTACTGACAACGCCCCGACATTGCCCTTCACAGTGTAACCCTGTACTTAACTAAATAAGCGCTACGCTATGAAGGCGTATGGGGGAGTGGATGTATACATCCACGCGTTTCTGACCACGGCACTAGCTGCAGGTGAGTCGACAGTTTCATGCTCCGCCGCTTTAACTCCAAGGAAAGAGACCCCCAGTAACCATTGGATACTCGTAGTACGTGGGTTCAAATACCCGGCGGAGGTCGTCGAATTTTTAAGGGCGGAAAAATTCAGGGAACAAGTCCTCCGGGAGGGACTTTAAGCCGTGGGTCCCGTGTCGTAGCTGTGCGTCCCGTGTCGTTGCTTTACGGCACGTATAAGAACCTCATATCTCCAAAGGAGGTCACTGAGCCAAATTAACGGACGTTTCCCGCCCAACAGCAGTCTCTAATACCTCTGGTAGATGGGGGAAGCATTATAGATACCTCTCAGCTAGTAGAGCCGGTCTCGCTGGCTGGTCGGGACTGATGGTAAGCACCAGTACCGGTAGGATATAGAGACTGGTAGAAATCATAGAGGGAAGCACAATGGACCAATACAGGTCTCAGTGCATGGGGAAAACTAACTAACCAACCATTGGATAAGAGGTTAGATGGTCCCCAGATCCCGTAGCCTGTAGCTCTTAGGGGGTTGGTGCAATAATCAAAGGGCTTAAACCGAACATGTTCCTTGAGGCGAGAGCAGAACGCGTACGGCGCGCAACAAGCAGAGTTCTTCTGCCTTGCTGCTCCCCCCGTAAAGTCGGGAACACTCTACCAGACCTCACAGTATACCCTGACCCTCGAAGGCAATGTTGCCACTTATTTAGTGACTGGACTGGTAATCTACTGCACGTTTTAACACTCGTAGGTACAAATAACTACAGCACTACCGCTAATTCGCGCACTTTACATCTAGGTTTATCCAGTTTGTCTTCGCTAGTTGTTGCCGGGTAACAGATCGCAACGATGTCTTCACGTCGTTATGGGCTGGCGACTTTCTCGCATCTAGCCCCTGGCTCCAAATGTTCTCACATTCAAAGTTAAAGTTACATTACGACCGACGGTCAGTCGACCAGTCTGCCTTGGTGTCAAGCCACCATCTGGGGCACAAGGCCAGATATTTATTACTGTCAGACAGTTGCAGGTTTGTTGATGTGGGGCGACCTCTCTGACGAGAGGACGGGTCTGCCGTTTACAATTCCTACTGGCCCTCCGGTCCGAGTCTAACGGAACTCGAACCCATATTTTACTGTCTCAAATTCGAGAATCCCCAACCTGGAAGGCCAGGTCCCCGTGTTTACTCGTATATCCCTCAGGAACAGGGTGACCCAGATATTCCCCCAGGCACCGGGTTACCCTTTCGTCGCCTACTCCGCCTCGCAGGACTACGATGGAGGTATTCGGGCCTGCTTTCACACGGGTGGCCTCGAACTCCCAGAATCAGAGTTACTTTACGGCTGGCGGTTCGCCGTCAATCAGTTCGTCTCTGCACCAAGCCCCTTGAGACTCAGGACCAGATTTCCCTTTTGCAACTTAATACATGCGGCCATAGTCCTTGTGTAACATCCTCCCTGACGAGATGACGCGTCTGTCCGTTATGAGTATGCTTCGCTTTGTCAAGTGCGCGGTCTACACGGTTCGGGGGAACACTTTTACTTCCCGGAAAGCGCTGAGTACCATAAAAGTGATAATTTGGAATGAAGAACCTCTCACGGGGTTTGAGATGTGTCTCTCAGAGCGGAGACACATCTGTATGTTAGTGTTGCAGCTGTTTACTGAGCTCAACAGTGCCACATACAAATGCCATTCTCTTTAAGTGCTACTGCTTTGAGCGGCCTGTTAACTATAGCAGCCATTTTGTTTAATCAGGTACAATTTTTGTGATGGCCATCATTTTGTCTTTTTCTGATACACCTTAACTGAGCTCTGTCATGATCTGCTGCCGCTGCTGGATAGTCTAGCTGTACAATCCCGGGGCGGACCCAGCCGAAAACACCGTTGCCGATAGTTCCTCAAGAGTTTCGTTTTCTCCGCCGCGTACCCTAGCAACGGCCGACCCATCAGCCCTCATTTTACACTATTCATAGTCACAGCTGTGAGAACCCCTGAACGTAACTCTAATCTGCAGCCGGCGACACAGATAAATTTCAGGTCTGACTGACAGACTCGTTAGCTCCCCAAGAGATCCGCCAGGTCTTCTGACGCCTGCAGTTAAAGCATCCGCAACCCCCTCAGCCCTCTCATCTCCCACCATTTTACAACAAATCTAATTTCCAGTAAGCAAACCAACCCGACAAGAGTTTTTTTTTTCAGTTGAAGGCAAAAACCACCACGATGATATCATCTTCGAAACTTATTCAAAACATTCAAATCCATAAAAAACTATAGAAAGATATATGGCTGCGCCATTTTCCCCAGCTTTAAACAAGTTTTACGCATTTCAGGAACGAAGACCTACGGTACCATTTAAACTTCAGTTCTTACCTCACAGGAAACACTCGGCCTCGATAACAAACGGGAACCGGTTAATGCTGTTTGGGGACACAATCGTCGTTCACTGTGAGAACCATACGGAACACACAAATACATTTCCAAATATTATATAAGAATTCAGTCCTTACTTCACAGGAAACACATTACGTCTCCGTTACAAAGCCCAACCGGTTAATGCTGTTTGGGGAAACAGTCGCTGTTTATTGTAAGAACCATACGGAACACACAGATACACTTCCAAATAACATATAAGAATTCAGTCCGTACTTCACAGTAAACGCATTAAGTCTCCGCTACAAAGCCCAACCGGTTAATGTAGTTTGGCGAAACATTTGCTGTTTATTGTGAGAACCATACGGAACACACAGATACACTTCCAAATAATATATACGAATTCGGTCCGTACTTCACAGGAAACACATTATGTCTCCGCTACAAAGCCCAACCTTGTTTGGCGAAACATTTGCTGTTTATTGTGAGAACCATACGGAACACACAAATACACTTCCAAATAATATATATAAATTAAGTCTGTACCTCACAGGAAACACATTACGTTTCTGCTACAGAGCCTTACGTCTCCGCTACAAAGCCCAACCTTGTTTGGCGAAACATTTGCTGTTTATTGTGAGAACCATACGGAACACACAAATACACTTCCAAATAATATATACAAACTGAGTCCGTACCTCACAGGAAACACATTACGTTTCTGCTACAGAGCCTTACGGCTACGCTACAAAGCCAAACCGGTTAATGCTGTTTAGGGAAACAGCCGCTGCTTTTTGTGAGAACCATACGGTACACAAGTACATTGTGTAAAAAAAAGCTGCAGAACTATTTAAGGTTAAAGCTGGTGGTACATAGACACCTGTAGATCTAAAAGCTTAAAACGAAAATGTAAATGTCACAACACTCGCAATTCAGCAGTATATGCATGAGAATGACCGCCCCNCCCATTCCCCTTGAAGATAACTGAGTGTTTCATAGCACATGACACAATGTAACAGTTTACAGACTAGCGATCTCAAGAGTGTGTAGATCAATGTTTTTCAGATATATAGATCTATATCTATATCAAACAACAGAGGAAGTCACCATCTTTGAAGCGTATTCGCACGCCTTTCCTACACGCTTGAAAGCCATTTTGCAATGTAACACTGGAATGTTTGAAACGTATTACACGCCTGGGTTATGTGCGGTGCTGTTGCTGAAGTAATAAAAATTGAGCTGTTGCTTACTGAAAAAAATAAATAAAAATTTTGGAAAGTGCCGAAGAAATCGAAGGTGGTGGGTTAGAAACTGGATTGCTAAGAGAGAAGCGATTGGTCCATCAAGAACACTATCGGATGAACTTGTATCTAACAACCCTGAAGATTTCTCACTATCCTGTATATCTTCCTCAACTCTTGAGAATAAGAATTCCTTAAATTCTTAAAGTTTGAAGCAACTTCTTTTGGACTGAAGCCAACTGATAATGCAGCAACAATACGTTTCATCTCTGTAGTGGTCGGAATTCACGTCGTACAAACACGGTTCACTTTGATAAAGCTGAATCGACGGCATGGTATTGTTCTCCGATAACTTAAGCCAGTTTTCCCGACGTTTCGGCAACGTTCCCGCACGGGGAGCACCACAGAACTGATCCTCACGCCGGGTTCAGGCGAAAAAATCAAACGCGGTTTTAAAGGGTTGCGACTGGCAGGCGTGCGTTCACGCCTACGCATTCACAGCTGTTTTGTTTACACGAGCCGTGACCACGGCCGAACTACTTTCACGCCTGTTATTAAACGTGGCACCATGCTAATGTAACACCGCTTAAGAATTTCCAAACATTTTACTGAACCCGAAGGTTTGGTACTGTGCTCACAATGGTCTCTATTCTGAGCCAGATTAATCGAATCCAGATAACACATCCTATTTCTCTATATTATCCTCCCTCCTACGTCTATGTCTTCCTAGTGTTCTCTCTCCTTCCGGCTTTCCCACCAATAAGCTGTATCTATTCCTCTTCTCTTCACGTGGGCTGCATGCCCCGCCCACCTCAACCTCGTGGACTTGGATCATCTACTTATCCTGCCACGTACCATAAGCCGAAGAAATGCAGTTAGAATCCTCCGCTCTCATTTCTTTAAGTTAACTGTTAATATTAACTGCAAGTTTATTTTACGTAAAATATAAAGCTATTCCTGTCACAGACTGTGAAGGCCCATAGGGTTGTGAGACGGTCGAGGTTCTCACAGTTTATAGGCAATCGGCTCACAGATGGCGGTGAGGTTGTCAGCCTTAAGTGCCGGCCGCCCTAGATTCCTGAGTTTTATGTAACATACGTAAACATGAGGTTACAACTTGACCTACCTTTTGTGGGTTCCGTTGGAACTGAGCTCCATCTGCGTTTCTGTCTATAAACGGACATCTTACCGTTGCAGATTTCATTGTCTCGGTGCTTCGTAATTACAAAATAGTAGCACACGGCACAATCGCTTCACTGTTATCTCGGGAGATTTGAAACACCTCGATCTTCCAGGTTAATCCCTTCGCTACACAAGCCCTCACCCACATGCGTTTATCTGCTTATCTGCTAGTAACAGGCGAGAAGATACACAATCCTACAGTTTCTGCAATGCGAAATGAAGAGGAGGGGAACACGTCGGAGCACAAGCATAGATACACATAGATCCATCACAACTTCCTTTCACAGTTCTCCGAACATAAGATAACAAAACCGAAATAACAGCGCCACAACAGCGGGAGTAACGCGAACCAGAATATCACCTTGAGCTGACCACGCGTGTTGGGACGCTACTAATCTCTCAGCTGGCCACAAAAAGAAATTAATCCCACCTTCCAAAAGCAGAAGCCGAGGGAACAGTGGCTGTCCCTGAAAACTGGCACAGAACACACAGGACAGCCTGGGCATGACATAACGGAGATAAGGCTCAAGCGTGAGATTGTGGCGTCGTCTCTTCTTCTGTTGAGAGCGCGTGCTCCTGTGAGATCAGTGAATGCGATCCACACTGCATCGTTGCCATGGCAACCGTTCTCGCGGCACTGGGGTCTGAGACATCAGGGAGTTCGTGGAAGACGTCCGTTACGTCTGTCGGAGGTTAACGAAACTGTATCCGTGCCGACAGATTTTAGTCAGTACAGCAACGGGCTAAGAGCTGGACAACTGAGTTCCATTCCTGGCAACGGCAAGATCGGCTCTCAGGTCCACCCAGTTTTCTTATACAATTGGTACCGTGTTTCATTCAGCGGGGATAAACCAGCCGGGGCGTGAAACTGACCACTCAACTTCCCATCAAGTGGCGGGACAAAGAATGGGGGAGCTATGCTTCTATTCACGGCACAGGGCTTAATTAATTAGGCACAGGAACTGCAAACTGGGCCGAAGATCCATCCGGTGGGAGCAGGCGGAAAAGCGCTACAGGTGTGTGAAATACTGGACCAACCAACTTCCTCACTCTGGAACCAGACAAGAGCTCGGTCACAGGCAAAGCCCTCGACGTAAAGGCCGAATATGTGATAATGTGCGGCCTGGTCGGTGCAACCGCCCACATCAGAGGGGCGGGGAGGGGGGGTGACAGATGAGTATGGTGCAATAGTGGAATGCTTATGAGCAGGAGAAGCCTGCTCCAGTGCAGTGCAGACTTTCCTTTGTTCAATGCTCTTCAAGTACAGAAACTGTCGCTCTGCTGGGTGTCTGTCCTTCAGCTGCTGATGCTCGCCGAACTGACAAAACTGTTTCTCCCGATGCAATGCCACTTTCTTCAGTATTAAAATATTAACTGTACTCGATACGAATGCCGTCTGGGAGCTGATTGCCTAGAAAATGTGGGGACCTCGACATCTCACAACCGTTACAGGGACAGCTTTACTTTTGTTATCTTTGCTCGCTACATTACGGTTGCAGTCACTGCTTCATTACTGCGTAAATACACGTTGCCTTGTTACTGTCTTCTGTCTGTGTGTTTCGTTATCTCTTTGCTCGTGTTTACTTTATAATTGGCCTTTGGGCTGCTCAGTGAACATGTAAACAAAGAGTTGAGCTGGATCAACGTCATTTGTCCAAATAGTACTGCATTATTATGGGCTCATTTAACAACGTTGTATCAGCAGGTGAGGCAGTTCAGGGATGGGCTGGCAGGCCGGGATTCAACTCCAGACAGGGGAAAGTTTTCTCTCTTGTCCATACCGTCTAGACTGACTCTGCGACCCACCCAGCCTCTTATCCAATGGATACCGGGGATGGGGTGTAAAGCGGCTATGGCGTGAAGCTGATCACTTCCATCTGGAGCCGAGATCAAGAATACTTGGAGCTATACCTCCACTTCCCCACGTGTTCATGGTGTGGACTTTACCTAATCAGCAAGTCAAGACTACACAGTAGCCACAGGAAGATGACTGCAAAACATATGGAAGCGAAACTCGTGATGAGGAACTGAGGTAAACCACGCAGAAACTCAGCGAGGAGCGGCGGTGAACCAGCCGGGATGCGAACTGGAACAGCAGTTCCTACTGTGATAGTTGCTTCCACGTACTGGAATAATGGCAATTTACACAACACACAGCACGAACCAGTTCCTTGATACTATGTACGTGCTTAAGGTTCGGAATCCTTTCCAGCATGAAACGGTTTCCCCATCCGCATTCCGTTCTTTTAGTCATAGGTGTGAAAAGGGAAAAGATGACATAACGCACAAATTTACTGAATTGAATGCCGCCGGCCCAAGATTCCGAGACGAAACAAGATGAGAGTAATCTTAGAATTAACTGACGTCTGCAAGCCAGTGCATGGCGATACAAACGCCACGAAAATAACACGCTCGGCAATTCTCACGCTATTTATAATTCCAAGCCTTGCCTCGCTTCTACCTTCCCGTGCAGTCACAGCAAGTCTAACCGCGCATCACGGCCCCAGAGGGAGACACGCCTGCTTCGTGCTTGCAAGGCCGCGACGGTTTCCTGGCATTAGCAACTAACAATCTTATTATCGGGCGCTACACAGTCTGCGATAAAAGGTAAAAATTAAAGCTATCCTTGTTAACTACCCGTGATGACCGATACGGTTGTAAGACGTCGAGGTTCCCACATTTTCTAGACAATCGATAACAGATGGCGGTGAGGGTGTCAGCCCTACGTGCCGGCCGACCTTTACCCAAGCATGATTCCTGGTACTCATTTCTGTTAGAGGCTGAGTCTACCCCTGGGCCGTACTGAGGCTGGAAGGATAAGATTAATTGAAAAAGTCCAATGACCTCACTGGGAATAGAACCCGCGACATTCCGGCTTGTAGCATTTTTTTAATTGCTAGTGGGGTGGGACTAAGTCCCTTGTACTGCGGCCACTTCTGGCCAATTGTACCAGCCCCAGATGATAGGTGAGGGTGATTGTGGAGCAATTGATGGAATGAAGATTGGCAGGGAACCGAGTACTTGGAGAAAACCTGCCCCAGCGCCACTTTGTCCACCACAAATCCCACTTGACCAGACCCGGGATCTAACCCGGACCGCCGCGGTGGGAAGCCAGTTTCTAACCGCTTGAGCTATGGCGTGGCCCACTGGCTTGTAGCATAGTGCCTCAATCAACTACGCTATCGCTTGCCCCCGGAAAATGACTTAATATCCCAGTGTGATTCTTCTGTTCGTCCAAGCGATATTTGTTTTGGATTTCCTGCGGCGTAAAAGTAGTTCTCAAGGATGCTGATGCAGTGGCATCATTTCCATTATACGTGTATATGTGCCTCTACCTGCAGCTCTCAATGAGGAAACATCGCGTTGACGTACAGTGCAACAATTTTAGCAGGGTAGAAGA
This sequence comes from Cryptotermes secundus, assembly GCF_002891405.2. Lineage (NCBI taxonomy): Eukaryota > Metazoa > Arthropoda > Insecta > Blattodea > Kalotermitidae > Cryptotermes > Cryptotermes secundus. The sequence goes on from NW_019734309.1 coordinate 423,389, forward strand.
CGGCCGAAACACGTTGCGAGGGAGAAGGGTGACTAGACAGTAAGTTCCACCGCAGATGGAAATTCTATATTAATGCAACAGCATGCTTAAATACAATATCGTGCTTAATTAATTAAGCACTATGACATGAAGACGTAATGGGGAGTGGAGGTAAAGCTCCAATATTTTTTACCCCAGCACTAGATACAGGTGGTCAGCTTCAAGCCCCGGCAGCTTTACCGCCGGGATGTCCCGCTACCCGGTGGATAGGAGGTTGGGTGGACCTCACAGTCGGCGTGGACGCTGCTGAGTAGAGAAGAATTTCTTACCCTAGCCAGGAATCAAATTCCGACCGTTCAGTCCGTAACTATGCATACTGATCTACCCCGGCTCCCTGTAAGGAGTAATGATAAAATGATAATTATGCGCCACAACATGAAGACGTATTAGGGAGTGGAGGTATAGATCCACATATTCTTAACCTCAGTACTGGATAGATGAGTAGTGAGATTTATGCCCCGGCCGTCTTACCGCCACACAAAGACCGTAGGATAGAAATGCTGGAGGCTGTGGAGAAAACCCTCCACCCTTGACGGGAATCGAACCGCAATTCTCCGGTCGCAAGGCCAATACGCTAGTCACTACGTACTGACTGATACACTGTATCTACTATAAGAAAGAGGGTGCGTCACTGTCTGTTAGTGACGTAGGGACTCACGTCATCATTTAGAGAGTGACAAGGTAACTTTTTCAGCTTCGGGTATTCGAAAGCTGGTGGGAAATTAAAACAAACTTCGTGGGAACGGTTCTTCCGCAAGGTTGGCCACACACACAGTCTGTATAACAAAGGGCTACAGGTCGGATGGGCTGGGGAAACCGGCTCTGGAGCCCACCCAATGGGTACCGGGGGCCGGGGCGTGAAGCTCACCACACCACCATACAGTGAAAAACCACGGAGCTATACCTCCACATCCCAATATGCCTTCATGGCACAGTGCTAAACTAAGTGAACACAGGGATAACTTTAAGGCTGGAAATGTTCACAACAGCAGGAAGCGAGCAGCATCGAGATGGTCAAGCAAAGGACAAATCAAAGAACTGAGGATTAATGAATTGTGGACGTCATTAATCACTCACTCCTTGTGGTAACAGCGATTCTGTTTCCCGAGCGATGAATTCAGTCGCACTGGAGCGCGCGTCTGTGACGCCAGGAGTTGGCATCCCTCGTATTGATCCAAATGCAGTAAATGCAACCAGGATAGCGCAATGGGCTATCAGCTCAAGAAAGTCTAATCTTACTCTTTATTAACATCTTCTGAAGCACCACCCACTTCAACATTCTGCCCACACAGTGTATTTGTTGTTTCTCACGGTAAACACCGACCGCTTCCCTGCGCGGTAACAACTTACTTTCTAAATCACTACCTGTGCGCAGGCGCAAATATGTGTGCCTACGACAAAGATGCAAAAGACGATGCAACCATCGGCCTATAGCCTAGCATTCACGAGCCGGGCATCTCTCCACTTGCACAAGCCGTCAAGTAGCGCCTCCATCGGTGTACCCGCGAACTCGGTGCAACTGGCAAGGAGCGGACGTTACTTTTCTTTTTTAAAAATATGTATTATAATCATCTAACACGAACTGGAACCTTCACAGGGCTCAATTTTCGTTACGCTGTATAGTACGTTCTTAATGGAAGGTCGTCGAAACATGCCACTTATATAACCGTACAAAATTATAAGCGCAGGGTCTGAAAAGTCGAAAATGAACACACCTTACCCTGGTTACTATCAGACTCGACAGAAGTCATAACTGCTCTAAAGAATCATTTATCATTAAGTAATAGGATCGCTGTTGGCAGCTTATTAACTTGAAATAGGTAGGGCCGCGCCATAGCTCAAGCGGTTAGTCGCCGGCTTCCCACCGCAGCGGCCCGGGGTCGATCCTGGGTCTGGTCTAGTGGGATTTGTGGTGGACAAAGTGGCGCTGGGGAAAGTTTTCTCCGAGTACTTCGGTTTCCCCTGCCAATCTTCATTTCACCAATTGCTCCGCAATCACCCTCACCTATCATCTGGGGCTGGTGCAATAGCCCAGAAGTGGCCGAAGTACAAGGGACTTAGTCCCACCCCACTAGCAATAAAAAAACTTGAAATACGTAAGTTCAGACACACACGCAACGTTCCGGTGTTTTATTCTTATGTACAGCAAAATATTAAAACTGCACACCGTCGACTACAATTTATGCTGTAATATAGGGATGTCTACCTACATGAATTTCTTTCCGTGCTACAAAACTACATATACATGTATATCCTACGAGAAGTTACTACACACGAATTGCCGGAACCCCCTATACAATGAACTGCTACATTTGTTACATTTTAGTACGTTACGCCCTACATGTTTCGACTTGAGTAAGTAATCTTCAGAGTATCTATCACACCACAGTGCAGCCGCAAGTCACACCTTCAAGCACACCTCCACGAAGTTGGTACTATTAATCGCCATGCACTTTCGAGAGGCCAAGGTGACAGGCGCCAGTAACGTAAGGTTAAGCCGCGCCACAGCTCAAGCGGTTAGTCGCTGGCTTCCCTCCGCGGCGGCCCGGGTTCAATCCCGGGTCTGGCAAAGTGGTGCTGGGGCGGGTTTTCTCCTAGTACTTCGGTCCCCTGCCAATCTTCATTCCACCAAATTCTCCATCATCATAATCACCCGGGGCAGGCTAGAATAAACCACTCAGTCGCCACCGTGCCAAGTGGACCCAAGTGGACCCAGTTGGACTGCATCCCCCGCTAAGCGAATTAAAAAAAAAAGTAATGTTACAATTTCGAGACTTAGTGGGTGAGGATTTGGCTAGTCCGGTGTTCATGGTAGACATAAAAATCTGCGGCAGGGCTCCATGGGTCTTGCTCCGGGGAGGCAGGGAGACCTGAGAATCACTGAATCACTCAGAATACACGTACCAGTCCTCACTGGCTGATCAGTACATACGCCCTTACTCACCAGGGATGTGCGGGCTTGCTTCTCGATATGCGGAGGTCGAACTCCACTTGAAGCAGACTTCCTCTTAATTTAATTCTGATTGGCTTACTAAATTCAGGGGTTCACATGACTAATTCACACAGCCAGTAAGTCTAAACTGCTCCTTCTGGCTTGGTTGCGCCGACGTACTGTGACGTATGGGCCCTGTCTACAGCAATAGAGGAATGTCCGTAAACATTCTCAAGGCAACGAATACAGGAAACAACAGAAGATCTGCCGTTTCTATGCGACGGCCGGTAAACACCCCCACACAAGAACGTGACAATACAGGAGCCGGGTTTCTATGCGGTCCGCGCCAAGCAAACGCACGGAACAACAGGACGTCTGTTTCCAGGAACGAAGCTGTAAACGTGCATCCTTAATAAAAGAAGACGGTGTTTTCCGTGTGGACCGTGCAGAGGAGTTATCCTGACGACAATCGGCGCTACGAGTCAATCAGTTCTCGGCAGAAGACAGCCACGGAAAGTTCGTTGTTGAAGAATTAGAAGTTGGTCTGTGAAGGAGGAGGACACAATCACTGAAGACTTCACAGTGATTTGAAGTGCGGTTGAGGTCCGTTGCCAGGAGACGAATAGTGACGACAGTGAAATGGAAAGTGTTTAAATCAGCGATACCGCTGTATTTCAGTGTGATTAAGATAACTTGTAACCGAAGCGCCAATAAATCCAATCATCAGACCTAGAAGCCGTTATTTTCGTCACGCGCTCCCCCACACGCGTGACAGTATTATTGCGTCGTATTACAAGCGTCTTAGCTTGCACTGTTAGAATTCTTCCAACTGTTACATCAATACAGGGCATATGTCGCTCTTGAACACAAGAACAGATTTATGTCCTGGGGTACATAAATAGTTCATAATTAATTACATGAATTAATTACTCATGAGTACCTATACATATATGGCGCCGGGAGATGACGATCGATTACAACAGTAAACCAGTTATCAAATTCCATTGCCTTTTCAAAACACCGCGTAATATAGACAAAGCACGATAAAAATTAGTAAATTGGAACACGATAATGTCTCATTATTCGGAATGGTTTGATCAAGAATTACACCTACAGTATCGCTACTGGTTGCTACACGCTCCAGTGTTAGTATTTCTCACCGTTTAATGTCACGCGCAAAAATAATTTTAATGGCTAATAATCGTCAGACAGGACAATGCATCCACGAACAAGAGACTTGCAGTTTCCCGCACTACAGAAGTTCGAGAATGCATTCCCGTATTCAAGGGAATGAAAGCAGCACATGTGCGCTGTAACAAGTCGTGCGTGCATCTGGTGCAAATATACGTACGCCGTGCGGCTGGCAATTTCTATATTTCTACTCAACTTAAAATGATAAAAAATACTACACCCCTTTCGACAAAGCACAACATGGAGCTGAGCCCTTCTTGAGAAGCCGCCAGTTGTGCAGCTACTCAAGAATTTCCCAACATTTTATGGAACCCGAAGGTTCATTATCGTTTCCACAAGAACCCCCCATTGATCCCTATCCTCAGCCAGATCAATCCAGTCCATACCAGTCTTTATGATCCAATTTAATATTATCCACCCACCAAGTCTTGGGCTTTGTCGTGGTCTCCTTCCTTCTGGCTTTCCTATCAAGATCTATATAATTCATATTCGCGTCCATTCATGCTACATGCCCTGCCAATATCATCCTCCTTGGCTTGATCATTCTAATTATACTTGGAGAAGAGTACAAGTTATGAAGGTAATCATTATGCAGTTTTCTCCAACCTCCTGTCACTTCATCTCTCTTCGGTTCAGATATTCTCCTCAACACCCTGTTCTCAAACACCCTCAGTCTATGTTCTTCCCTTAATGTCGGAGACCAACTTTCACACCCATACAGAACCACAGGCAAAATTATAGTTTCGTACACTGGGCATTTTACAAGTTTAAACATCTGACGAGAGGACCAGGACAAGAAGCCGCCGCGGTCAGTACTAACCCCACACAAACATTTCCTCGCCNGCTGTAGGGCAAAGTTGTCTCTGTGTTTAACTAATTAAGCACTTTGCCAAGAAGGTGTATGGAGGAGTGGATGTATAGATCCACATTTCTTGACCTAGGCACTAGCTGGAGTTAAGCATTCAGGTTCAAGCCCCGGCCGCTTTACTCCCAGTACCCACTGGATAGGAGGCTGGGTGGACCCCAGAAACGGTGAAATCGATGTGGAGAAGAGAAAATTCTTGCCCCTACCTGGACTGAACTCCGACCCCTCGGCCGTCCAGCCCGTTGCCAGTCGCTATACTGACTGCGCTATCCCGGCTCCTCACGTGCAGCCCGTAGCCAGTCGCTATACTGACTGCGCTATCCCGGCTCCTCACGTCCAGCCCGTAGCCAGTCGCTATACTGACTGCGCTATCCCGGCTCCTACAATTTAAGACTAATATACAAAATATAACGAAAGACAAGAATCTTATTGAAATTCACATTAATGATTACTAACACGGCTGCAGCCGTTCACAGTGGCCGCGCGGTCTAAGCATGAAAAGCCTTCGCCCGCTCGAACGCTGGGGTCGTGGGTTCGAATCCCACTCAAGGCATGGATGTCTGCGTGCATTTATTCTGTGTGTATGTAGCGGCCTTGCGACGGGGTTGATCCCTCGTCCAAGGACTTAAGAGATGGGTTCTGGATCTGATGAGAGAATTTACTGGACCTTTATACAACTCGTTACAACATTTCGCCAGTCACTATCTCTGACTGGTCACTCTCGACCTCTGACTTCCAACTGAACTGATCAGTTGTCCTGGGCCTCTCGTTATACAGCCGCATGGCGGACTCCACAGTAAACTACCTTGCAATGGACGCCTACTTCTGTCGCGTATTCTTGTACGCATTACCTAGCAGCGGACTGTTTACCGGGTATCTGTCTCCGCGGAAGGATATTTACCGAGCCGTTGCTGGCAGTGGGTCTATACATCACAACATGGATGCACATTAGAAATAATATACATACAAATAGTAATTTCATGAAAACTTTCTGATGATGATCCAGCTGAATTGAAACATGCAGCAAACGTATATAATAAACAAATAGAGGGTGTTATTTCAAGGAGAAAAGTTGGCAACACCGTTGACCGAGCCCAATATTCCTCACAGATTGCTACTGTAACTGTAACGTCGCACGTTTATCAGCGCCAATGACCCATTCTGCTATCAGCAGTTACAGCAGCAATCTGTGAGGAATGTTGGGCCGGGTCAGCGGTGTTGCGAAGTTTCCTCCTTAACTGAACGCACTGTATCAGTAAAGCAATACTGGTTTATTTATTACGAATCTGTTGTACGCACTGACGGATTAATACACTACGATATACAAATACAAAACAGGATGCAAGCAATAAAAATACAGATATTTCACTGTATATTTAGAAGCCAACACAATGTCTTCACTTTAAAATGTTACATGTATTATAAGTAGCTGTCAGTAACTAAGAATACACAGAGTCAGATGTTAATACGACGAAGGACGAACTGAAAAGAATTTGGAAGGAAGCGGTTGTGACGTATTCGAGGTACTATCACCCTGGAGGGACCTGGGACAACTACGCGATATCTCAGGATAGCCGATGTCTCGGCCAATATTCGAACTGGGCTTCTCTAGAAAACAACGCACTTGGTGACCAATTACACCTGAACAGCGCGTACTGCGAAGGACTGGGGAGGAACTACTGAAGGCGTGTGAGGGCTTCCCCCCTTCTCCCCACCCAGCGGTAGAGGCTACCACTAACGCCACCAAAACTCAGTGGGGCAGTGACGGCCAGTCATGCAGAAGGCCAAGTACCAGAGTGGTTTTGCGGAAACTATTCACAGACCGCCCATCCTCCCCTTGTAACGCCTCCAAAACTCAATGGGGCAGAGACGGCCAGTCATGCAGAAGGCTAAGTACCAGAGTGGTTTTGCGGAAACTATTCACAGACCGCCCCTCCTCACCTTGTAAGACGCCACACCATAAATTACTGGAGAACAAACAATCATTAAGGCCACATCTCATGATGAGAGGCATTTAGATGTGACGGCACTTGGGTACTGTTTGTCAAATTAATGAGTTAATTAGGTTCTAAAAGACGCTTTCGTCATTCCCAAAATAGATGGCGCAAGATAATTAATTTTAAGACGTGGGCTCGTCCACAGTAATTAAGGGCATAGGAGGGTTACGCTTCTAGGGCCTGACACTGCGGCATGTAGCCCCGTTGCTAGGCAACGACCGCGTCTACAATCACTCTAAAATCATGACAATATATAAACATTATGCTGGCCGTGTACTATTTCAGATGGTTAATAGTCGCATTCTCACTGCAGCGACCCAGGTTCCATCCCAGGTCAAGTTACATGAGACGTGATGGCCAAAGTAGCACTGGGGCGAGTTTCTTTTTTTCCGCCTATTCCTCAGATGGATCTATGCTCTCACATCCAACAGCAGTTGGCGTACCGATCAGTCTCTTAATTAAATAATTAATTGGAAGTACTCGTAGCTCTGGGAAGAAATGACATCCTACTTTCCTTTGAAATAGAACCTTATATAAAATGACGCGTTCAACAATTCTTCTATTGTTGTGTGTATTCCGACTGTTAATTTACTGTCGGCCTCGCCAGCACAGCGACTGTTGACTCTGAGTCCCACGGGACTCACAGGAATATTGTACTGTCCGACGACTCTGGTAGACTTCAGTCTCCCCATGGCCGTTGAATTACTTGTTGCGGGAACGTTTTTAAGGAGCCGCTGCCTAGCAACCGAGCCGTTCCGTGTGGGGCTAGCCACACAGATACACTGGCCTCCACTACTGCGGCTTTCGGAAATCAGACACGCACTGTCTAGCAATTATAAAACCGACCCGTTAATTGTGTTTTCGGAAACATATCCGTTTCACGCCGTATGTGGACGACGCGCCTGTAAGAGACTGTAACGATTAACTGATGGAGCAATTACTGTTGTACCGCACGCCACCCCTCCGCTGTACACTCGTTACTTCACGGCGACGTTGGTGCTCATTCCTTACACTCTCGCTCTTCCTTTCGACTCGTCTGCAATGAACTGAACTGAACTGAACTGAACTGAACTGAACTGAACTGAACTGAACTGAACTGAACCGAACCGAACCGAACTGCGGCCATCGAGAGAGCCTGATACACACTTTCATACGCAGAACACCTACTGGAAGTTATCAGTGACGAGTTCGAGGATGATCTCTGCCTTGGTAGTCAGCCGACCGGGTTCCCGAGCAATTCAGACACCGAGCGGCGCGCGCTGACCGGGCAACGTGATCCCCACCGCGCCCAGGATAAGCGCCTAAGCAGTATGACAGAAGAATTCGATATAGAGACGTCGACTAAAAGCTGTCCTGGGATTATCAACAATACCGGGCCCAGCATGCCTACAGGCGCAACAGTACCGGGACAAACAACATAGCCTTGCTGGGTTAGTCCCTTCGGAAGGGGCTAAATAGCTCTCAAACGGCTCTCGCATTAGGCAGTATGTCAGAAGCGAAGCCGAGATTGGAGGGACAGAGGAGAGACCTATAACAAACGTGCTGACTCAAGAGAGGTGATAAACACTTTTCAGGGACCATATGATTAATGGAAAGAGGTGATCGGACGACGAGGTGGTCTTGAGAAGAGGTGATGGGGTGACAACCTGGTAGTCAGAACATTATGCTATAACCTCTCTTCATTACCGCCGTGATATCTTGAAATCTTTCACCAATTCCTTTCAAGCTCACCTGTACTCAAAACAGTCATCAAGAAACCCCCTTTCAAAACGACATTAACTATGACTACACCAACGTTATAAAATCCTGAACACATTCAGCTCCAGCAAAGAAAGACATAGGACTATGGGCTGACAAGCGTCCGTGAAGGTGGGCAAAGGGTAGCGTGATGCGTGACATGGCAAGCAGAAGATGTGGAGGAAGGCGTGTGTGGTCTAATTCAGGCACTACCAAGGAATGTTGTCCATACCGATTAACCTCCGTCCAGAAAATGAGTCCCAGGCGAGATTCAAATCAAACACCTGCCGAATACGGCTCTGGAGCTCTATCGACATGCGAACCCGCTCGGTGACATAACACGATCAGTTAAGACATAAAACAAAGAATCCGGCAGAACTAAAAATAAAAGGTCGTTAATCAAGTAAAGGTGGGGTCATAAATGCAATACTCGGTGTTACGCAACAAGCTGTGAACACTGCGTAATATTCGTCGGCCATTTCAGTTAATACACTTGCTTACAGACTATGGAATCCACCACGTTATCTCACAAACAGAAGATTCCATACGGCTGGAATCCAATATGCTACCCAGCCATGATCAAGTCCATGCTTGGGTAAACACCCCGCACCTCGCTTATAAACTGCATGCTACATTACCTGTCGCCCTTACGTTCACAGTCACACGAAACAGGATACAAAGACAACAACCACTAAACATCAACCTTTCAAAGCTGTGATTACTGCAGGCTGAACGGCCGAGGGGTCGGATTTCGAGACACGGCAGGGTCAAGAGCCGTCAAGCCCGACTCTGGAGCCCACCCAGCTTCGTATCCAACGGGTACCGAGGGTAAAACAGCCGGGGCGTGTAGGTGGCCACTCACCTCCAGCGACTGTTTTCCCTAATAACATTAACCGGTTGGGCTTTGCAGCAGAAACGTAATGTTTTTTTTTCCGTGAGGTATGAACTGAATTCATATATATTATTTGGAGTGTATTTGTGTGTTCCGTATGGTTCTCACAATAAACAGTGACTGTTTCCCTAAGCAGTATTAGCCGGTTGGGCTTTGTAGCGGAGACGTAATGTGTTTCCTGTGAGGTACGGCCTGAATATATATTATTTGGAGTGTATTTGGGTGTTCCGTATGGTTCTCACAATAAACAGTGACTGTTTCCCCAAACAGCATCAACCGGTTGGGCTTTGTAGCGGAGACGTAATGTGTTTCCTTTGAGGTACGGACTGAAGTTTAGGTATCATCCAGAAGAAATTCAACCTCTTTATACGTTAAATAAAATTACGAGTACCGCCACTTTTGCTTCGCCCTGTGCTCCACGTTTACTTTCTGTGTAGCTGAGACACCATTAGCTTACAAAGAAGCTCGGGATACAGACACGGCCGGGCTGTTGTGAATATGGTTACGAACCTTCTGGTTACATAAAATGTGGGAAATTTCTTACCCAGCATGGCAACTACTGTGTTTTCACAATGGATATAATTAGAAGAAGCGCAGAGGCAGGTACTGAAAGCAATTTCTGCAGGGGCGAGGGGCAATGCAGACCTCTTCATTACGTAGCAGATTCCACTCACAGGAGACCTCAATTCAGGAAGATTAAAACACAATGGAAACGCTTCGTTACACAAAACATGAACTGATGTCTCAGCTGTGCACGGTAAATAACTTGTTCCCAGGTTAGAATTTGTGAAACATGAAATGATTCGGAAAGGATTCAGTAGCGTCCATGCGACGTGTAAAGGCAATGGTTATGCCATGCAGACGTATGGGTGACAAAAATGCCAACCTCGGCGTCTGATAGGGGTTAGTAGTCAGCTTCTCGTCTCTGGCGCTTCAAACCCCTCCCCCGGTGACATCTTCACGGCAACCATCGGACAGGAGACTAGAGCGCGCCATAGCTCAGGCGGTTAGTCACTGGTTTCCCACTGTGGTGTCCAGGGTTCGAGCCCGGGTCTGGTCATGTGGGATTTGTGGTGCATTAAGTGACGCTGGGGCAGGTTTTCTCCGAGGACTTCGCTTTCCCCTTCCTCTCTCTATTTCACCAATTGCTCCACAATCACCATCTGTCAACCGTGGATGGCACAGTAGTACCTAGTGGACTCAGTCTCAGCAGGCCAAGAATATTAAAAAAAAATAATAAAATCGGACAGGAGGCTAGGTGGGGCCCAGAGCAGGCGTGCACGCTGCAGAAAGGACGAACGTTCCATCTGCGCGGATTCAACTCCGACCCCTCGCTCGTCCAACCCGTAGCCACTCGATATACCGACTGAGCTATCAAGTGATGTCAGAAGTCGCACCAAACGATCACTGACGACGAACACGGACGAATTTCGAAGCATGCTGTGGTACCGTAATCGAGTACTACCTTGGGATGTGCCAGAGGTACTGAATAAAGGCAAGTTGATAAGGTTAGCACCCAAGATCTCTCGAATACGCGTGCAGAGTTAATCTTTGGCCAGCCTGTTCAATGCAAAGGCATTGTGATGCGTACTGTGATATGTGACAATAAATGAGCTGGCGAGAACCAGCAGCAATTGTAAACGACTCGTCCTCTCGTCAAAGAGGACGCCCCTATAAACAAACCCGCAACTGTCTGACAGTAATAAACATCTGGTCTTGAGCCCCGGATGGGGGCTTGACACCATGACAGATTGGCCGAGGGATCGTCCGAGGTAACATAACTTTGACTCCGACTCTGACTCTGACTCTGAGGAGTTGTCGAGTGTACCAAGTGTTGGAGTTGTGAGAAGTGAGGCCGCGGACAGTTTGGAAACAAAGATGAAGGGGAACGTCCGCCGTTGAAAGCCGCTACCAAGCAACAGCCAGAGAATATTGAGAAGACTTCATGTGTGCTGTAGTTAAAGTAATCTTTGGAGTGTGAAACTCAGTGAGACTGTCGTAGTTACGTTCTATAAGTGTTCAGTAAATCCGATTACCAATCCAAACCCCGTCTATAGTCACCCACATACGTGACAATGTAAACCGGGAGGGCTGCATGAGGACCACGCAGTAGCAACTGGGAACCATTTCAACATTTGCTTGGAGGCGGAGGGAAACCATGAAAACCCGTGTCGTGATGCCCGGTAGCGGGAACTTCCGGTTACATACTGACATCTAGCGAGCAGACCGGCTCACATGTGAGCAAATAAACGGCAACACACTGGCTCCCACATACCCAGCGCATGAGGGAAGAGAAACTGACGAAGGCGGAGTAAACCAATTCCTTCTCCCCCGGTTCTTGAAGGTTCCCAGGCAATGAACACTGGTCCTTCTGGAGGAGGTATATTTACGAGAGTATAAAGCGTTAGAAAGTAACTCTGTTGTGAGCAGAGGGGTTGAGCTGGCGCTTTATTGTGTATCATCGCAATTCATTTTGATCTTACCACTGGCGAGTGCGGGACGCATGTGCTCTAAGACCGAGACAAAACCACGATAAACCTTTATCGAGCTGGCCGGTTGCAGGACCTGCCAGATGCATGTGCTCTAGGACCGAGGCAAAACCACTGAAAACCCTGATCGAACTGGGTGGTTTTCGCTACAAAGCCCGACCGGTTAATGCTGTCTGGGGTAACAGCCGCTGTTTATACTCTCAGAATCATACGGAACACACAAGTACACTTCCAAATAATACACAAGAATTCAGTCCGTACCTCACAGGAAACACATTACGGCTTTGCTACAAAGCTCAACCGGTTAATGCTGTTTCGGGTAACAGCCGCTGTTTATAATCTCAGAATCATACGGAACACACAAGTACACTTCCAAATAATATATAAAAATTCAGTCCGTACCTCACAGGAAACACAATACGTCTCCAATACAAAGCTAAACCGGTTAATGCTGTTTGGGGAAACAGCCGCTGTTTCATGTGAGAACCATACGGAACACACAAATACACTTCCATATAATATATAAGAATTCAGTCCGTACCTCACAGGAAACACATTACGTCTCCTCTACAAAGCCCAACCGGTTAATGCTGTTTGGGGTAACAGCCGCTGTTTATACTCTCACAATCATACGTAACACAAAATCACAGTGTATGCGCAGAATGCAGAAATTCTTAACCTTAAAGCACCTAACATACTGAGCTTTAAGGAACCCAACTTGACAGCACTGCCGAGCCGGCCGCTGTATCAGTAACCATCTTGTAATCGTGAGATGCTAGTTTCGAATCTCGGCCGGGACACCAGCTGTCCTGTCCTTATTTCACGTTTTTTTTTCCAGTATCTCACGGAAAAGTCAAGGATTAGCATGTGGACTACGCAACAGTTGCCTCCTTCAAAATCCTTTACAATTCACCTTTCATCAAAGATCCTATCGCCGGACGCTGTGCGCCCCGAAATTAGTTTCGGCGTCGCTAAGGACAGAGGTTGGAGCACAGGCGACAGAGCTTCTTATCCTGCTAACAATAATCGGACCTGCAAGGAAATCTTGACGGTGCGCAATATGGCGATGAGTAAGCAGGAGGGTGGAAACACCCCCAACGCATTCTGACGAGGCAACCGGGCGTAGCCGCTGACTGACACTGCACGCGAGCTGAGGGGGAACCGCCATCCGAGGAGGGTCCCATGGGGGGGACACCCTCGACCTGATCTTAGAAACCGTCATGTAATTAATTAACCTCCGCCACTACCCAGAAAAGGAGCCGGGATAGCTCAGTCGGTATAGCTGCTGGCTATGGGCCGGACGGCCCAGGGGGCGGATTCCAGTCCCGGTAGGGGCAAGAATTCTCTCTTCTCCACGTCGTCCAGACCGGCTCTGGGGCCCACCCAGCCTCCTATCCAATGGGTACCGGGGACTCTTTCCCTGGAGTTAAGCGACAGGGGTTTGAAGCTGACCACTCACCTCCAACTAGTACCGAGGTCAAGAAAATGTGGATCTATACATCCACTTCCCCATACGCCTTCATGGCGTAGTGCCTAACTTTAAAAACGACCGCATTTTTCGAAGAATTTAATTTCAGGCGAGTTTCGTTTGTGATACTGCATTCTGGTAACATTGGTACCTTTCTCTGCGTTTACGGCTAAATTGTGATTACCGGATTGAACTTAACGCGATCTACATGAGGCCGGTAATATCCTGCCACATTTAAAGGACTCGGAAAAACATTTTAACAAAAACCGCGCACATTCATATTGCTGTCAGTGCTCTCACAAATTGCCATGCCCGAACAGAATGTGCAGTAGATCTGGTCGTGTGCGCCGAAAGAGGAATTTGGTTCTGTAACAGCCTTGCCTGCAGTGCGTCATCATCCCTCCTACAATCCCACAATAATGCATCTATAAAACTGCCCCGGATGTGGTCTGCGGACATCACACACTGTTACTGGAACAGAATGTACGCATTTACAAGAAAGCAACGCTAAATGTCAAAACGAGAACACAGAATCTGAATTTCTTGAAGAACTGCCCCGAGTTCAGTCGCTGCTAATCTCAATGCGCTGCAACATACATCACTCCAACGTACACAACTAGGCAACATCCCATTGCGGTACAAACCACGAAATGTCATGGTCTAAGTGTCGAGTCGTGCTATTCTGGAAAGGTCAACGGAACGCATTTCCCTGGAGACTCCAAACCGTCAAAGCAACTGACCTTTCAGCTTATGTGAACAATTAACACTGAAACTGCCTATGCAGGAACTTGATGTTTCCAGAACTGGTGGAATATAGTTTTACCGCTGCCCTCTCGGCTCCAGAATGCAAACAAACATAAAAAAAGTTCCCTCAACGCTCTGTTTGCTACCTGCTTTACGTTGGTTTCTTGCTTGGCTCATTCTTCGACCCTGAACATGAAGGCGAAGTGTTCCTACGAAACGCCACTTGACGTTCAACGGACTTCACGGCGTTCCAACTCAGACTAGTATATCTTGTTAACCACTGATGTGAAAACACTGTCTCATGGGATACGAGGACATGTAGTGCGGTATGGTCTGGTAGAGCGGGACCAACTAGTCTCCATTTTCATTCTACATTTCCTTGAAGATGGAGACATCATATCTCTCCGAAACATAGGTACCTGTCTTCTAAACTACAGTACATCTGAGTGACAGTAAACAACTCGCTAATCCGGATTAATGGTGGAGGTCATCCCGATAAGCGACAATCCGGATTAGTGAACCAAAAGGTTCAAGACAAGAAAAACTTAAGAGCACAAATAACTGGAAAATTTAATGATATAAGTATTGTTAATAAAAACACACTAAAAATATCACTGTAGAGCTCTTTTAGGAACTATAAAAAGATAATACATTTATTTATCGATAGAGGACTCAGCAGTTGCACGTGCTTTTGAACGTAATAATGCAGGTTTTAAGAAACTTTCTTAAGTTTTATCTGAACAGACTAGTGACTCATGTGCCTTCCTAAATCCTACGTGTCTTTTTGAAGGATGAGCTCAGTTGTAAACTGCATTTTTCGTGTTTCGATCCGGATTATACTGTTCCTTTCATAAGAATTCGGAAGAAAATTCAACCGAAAAAGACGAACCACAAGGAGGCCACAGTTAAGATGGCGGAAACAACAAATCTTGCAAGAGGCCGGAACGTGAAGACGTTCACATCGAATCCCAGAAGACAGAACTTGGAATCTGGATATGATTACCAATTACCATCATCAAGCAAACACGACGGCACACTAAGTACACAAACGCTTCAGACAGCGGAGAGCAAACCCCAGACGTTATAATATTTGCTGGAATGTCACGAGGCCAAGATAGACGCTTTAAGTGGGCAAACAGCACTAAATTGGTCTGTACCAGATTCGCTAACACACACACACATAAAGACAAATGCGGGACAATAAATCTTCCCGCACATCAAACTGTGACACACCCGTCCAGATTGGCACAAGGCTCCTGGAGGTCCGTCTTCAGTATACGTACAGCCATACCTCGGTTCGGTTCGGATCCAGATCAAGGCAATGAAACGAGTCACACGACTTTTTTGGTTTCCCGGTAATGTTTACACGTAACTGCAGTCTCAACGTGTACAATAGCATTATGTCTTAAAAAGCAATGTTAAAACGGTAAAGATATCCCTCTATCAGGCCGTGGGGGCCCATGGGGTTGTGAGGCGTCCCACATTCTCTAAACAATCGGCTCACAGATGGCGGTGAGGTTGTCAGCCTTACGCACCAGCCGTCCTTTACTCCCCGGGAAGATTCCTGGTACTCATTTCTGTTAGAGGCTAAATGGACCCCAGGGCCATAGTGCTGCTGGAAGGGTTAGGTCAACTGAAAAATCCAATGGCCTCACGGGAATCGAACCCGCGAACTTTAAGCTTTTAGCATAGTGCCTCAACAAACTACGCTACCGTGTGCACCCTTCAAAAAACCAATGTACATACCTTAATTAAAACATATAAACAAACAAAACAAACTCCGTGGCTTGAATCCGCAAGCGAACTATACCGACTGAGCGACCACCGCTTGTCGGCAAAGAGCCAACTTTAGCGGATAGAGGGTGTCGCGTGATCAGCGCAACGGATCCCCACGGCCGTTAATTTCGGTTTTCTAGACCGGAATTAAAGACACTTTATTGCTATATAACAAGTGCTAGCCATTATTTGAGCGTTCAGCGAGTCGTAATCCTTTTTCTGATGGAGGGTCTTGTCCCGATGTTGGTGGCTGCTCAAGGCTGGGGTGGCTGTGGCAATTTCTTAAAATAAGTCAACAGAATTTGCCGAATCGACTGGCTGTGGCAATTTCTTAAAATAAGTCAACAGAAGTTGCCGAATCGACTGGCTGTGGCAATTTCTTAAAATAAGTCAACAGAATTTGCCGAATCGACTGACTCTTCCTTTCACGAAAGATTTCCCTGCAGCATGCGATGCTGTTTGATAGCATTTTAGCCACAATAGAACTTCTTTCCAAACTGGAGCCAGTCCTCTCAAACCCTGCCGCTGCTTTGTCAACCGAGTTTATGTTATATTCTAAATCCTTTCTTGCCACTGCAACCACGTTCACCGCGTCTGCACCGGGAGCAGATTCCTGCTCAAGAAGTCACTTTCTCTGCTCATCCGTTACAGTTTTATCATGAGACTGCATCGCAACTTCAGTCTCCACTTCTAGTTCTAGTTATCTTGCTGTTTCCACCATATCTGCGGTTACTTCCTCCACTGAAGTCTTGAGCCCCTCAGAGTCAGCCGTGAGGGTTGGAGTCAACGTCTTCCAAACTCCTGTTGCTGTTCGTATTTTGACTTCACGAATGTTCCTAATGGCATCTGGAATGGCGAATCCTTTCCAGAAGGTGTTGAATTTACTTTTCCCGGATCCATCAGAGGCAGCTGTAGCCTTACGAGGTGTTTCTTTTTAAATAGTCAGAGACCTGTGCTCCCTGACCTTCGCAATATCAGCGAAGCGCAATACACCGAGGCGTGTCTGTACTCGTACTGGGAACTTGTGTAATGATGCTAATGATGTCGTCTTATTACCATCATCAATACAACAAATTTATAACTTCGCTGTGAACTCCTGCCCCCTGCATCTTCTTCCTAAGTTGGGCTTTTACAACGCTGACACTAAGGTAAAGTTATTCCTCTGCTTACCTAATTAAGCACCAAGACATGAAAGCGTATGAGGGAGTGGAAGGAGAGATCCACGTTTTCGTAACCTCGGCACTAGCTGGAGGTGAGAGGACAGTTTCAAGTCCTGGTCGCTTTAGCCCCGGGCAAACGGTCCTCGATACCCATTGGATAGGAGGCTGGGTGGGCTACAGAGCCGGCCGGGACGCTGTGCAGAAAATTCTTGACCCCACCGGGACTCGAACTCCGATCCCTCAGTCGTCCAGCCCATAGCCAGTCGCTACACCGAACTACGCTGACAATAGCTAACAACGTCGAATGAAATGGCAATGAATGACTTGGTAAGACATCGTGGAGTAATTCGACATTACATTTGCTTGAGGTGACTGAAGTAAACCATTAAACCTTCGTCAAGGATAACAGCAGTCCCGACACAGAATCGGACACCGCGAAAATAGAAGTCATAACAGTTACCGGTGCGACGAACATCTTCATTAAAACTGTTACTATTGCGAGATGTTAACCAGAAACCAGAATCTGTCGACACAACAAAATCAAATTTCATGCAAATTCATCAAGTGGAACCTGATGCATTACACAGGTCAAGAGCCACATTCTGCCAAGTCCTTCACAAAACCATCTACATCTTCTTACCATTTTGAAGCATTTTAGAAGAAAAACGTCGAGCTATACGACTCGGGAGTGTCAGTCGCCGGCTTCCTTCCGCGGCGGCTCGGGTTCGATCCCAGACCAAGTAATGTAGGATTCATGTTTTGACATAAAATTTCTCCGAGTACTTTGTATTCCCCTGCCAATTCTCACCCCACCAACTGCTCCAAGTTCATTAATCATCTACCATCCCACGCTGCTACACGCCCTAAGATCTCAGGTTCGATTCCCGATGAGGTCCCTGCATTTTTCAATTGACCTAATACTTCCAGCCGCACTGCGACCCTGGTATACTCAGCCTCTAATAGAAATGGGTACCAGGAGTTTTCCTGGGGGTAAAAGGCGGCCGGCGCGTAAGGCTGAAAACCTCACCGCCATCTGTGAGCCTACTGTCTAGAATATGTAGAAACCTCAATGTCTCAAAAACCTTATGAGTGTCCACGGCCCTACAATATGTGGGAACCTCGAGTTTTACAACCCTCGAAAATGCGGTAACCTCGACGTCTCACAACCCTATGAGTCTCCACGGCCCTAGAATATGCGGGAACCTCGACGTCTCACAACCCTACGAGTCTCCATGGCCCTAGAATATGCGGGAACCTCGACGTCTCACAACCCTACGAGTCTCCATGGCCCTAGAATATGCGGGAACCTCGAAGTCTCACAACCCTATGAGTCTCCACGGTCCTAGAATATGCGGGAACCTCGACGTCTCACAACCCCACGAGTCTCCACGGCCCTAGAATACGCGGACACCTCGATGTCTCACAACCCTATGAGTCTCCATTGCCCTAGAATATGTGGGAACCGCGAAGTCTCACAACACTATGAGTCTCCACGGCCCTAGAATATGCGGGAACCTCGACGTCTCACAGCCCTATGAGTCTCCACGGCCCTAGAATGTGGAAACCTCGACGTCTCACAACCCTCTGAGTCTCCACGGCCCTACAATATGTGGGAACCTCGAAGTCTCACAACCATCTGAGTCTTCACGGCCCTAGAATATGTGGGAACCTCAACGTCTCACAACCCTATGAGTCTCCACGGGCTTACAATATGTGGGAACCTCGACGTCTCACAACCCTATGAGTCTCCACGGCCTATTACAGACAGAGCTTTGCCTTTTCTTTAGCATCCGCCGCTATACAGCCTCCACACTGAAGACGTTACAAAATAAAGCATAAAGAGCATTTGCATATTACAGGCACAGACTTGAAGCTCCTGTTCTACGGAGGCTACCCTTAGGCAGGCGCAAAGAGACGCACATGTGACAGACAGAACGCAGTGATGAGGAATCATTGATCGTGTAGAGGGGATGCAACCCCTACGCATCTCGCACGCAAAGTCGCGTTTGTCTGCTCCCTGTGCGGGCCCTAGCCCTTGCGCTTGCCCTTGCTGCCAATATGGATTTCGGGCCGAGAACTTCGAAGAAACGGTACACACTGATCATTCTCCATCACAAGGCAGCTCAGGTACTTAGTGCAAGGGGAGGGGAGAGGGCCATATCCTCCTCTCGGTACAGTAACCCCCACCTTATAACGGATTGGGAGGGAGGGGGACAGCCGATGTCCGCTATAACCGAGGGACAGGGTATTCACGAAAGTACTCCACAGGATACATGGCCAATGCACGCAACGCGACTACATAAGGGTTCTATGTCTAGATTCTTTCACAACTACAAAACGTTCTCAGTACCTCAACATCTCTACAATCCACTGTGAACCGACGTTTCGGAGCAACGTATCGCCTCCATTTTCAGGGTAGAAAAATCCGCGAGCGAAGAACCAGCTTGAGCAGGTGGCTGCAGCTCGCTCCGAAACGTCGGTTCACACAATATCTACACGGCGCCACATACCACAATACGGCATTATTCATAGTCACTGCAGTGAAATCCTCAAATATTACATGTTCCAATGTTTTGCTTCTCTCAAGGGCACTGAGCTACAAGCGGGTTCACAGGTTCGATGCCCGATGAGGTCTCTGAATGTTTCAATTGTCCTAATCCTTCAGTCACGCTATGGCCCTGGGTCGACTCGGCCTCTAACAGAAATGAGGCATAAAGGGCGGCCGGAACGTAAGGCTTACCTCGCCGCCATCTGTGACCCAATTGTCTAGATAATGTGGGAACCTCAACGTCTCAGAACCCTATGGGCCTCCACAGCCTGTTACCGGGACAGCACAGCACGTCCTTAAAGACATGGGTTCGTGGATGAGTTGCCAACAGCCCACAAGCTGAGCTGCCGGTACACTCTCACAGCCAATGGTAATTAGCCCCTTCCTGTACCAGCAGATCAGAAGCGGCAAGTCGGTACACTCGGGCACTCTGCAAGGCTAGCAGTAGATCAGAACCGGCAAGTCGGTACACTCGGGCACTCTGCAAGGCTAGCAGTAGATCAGAACCGGCAAGTCGGTACACTCGGGCACTCTGCAAGGCTAGCAGTAGATCAGAACCGGCAAGTCGGTACGCTCGGGCACTCTGCAAGGCTAGCAGCAGATCAGAACCGGCAAGTCGGTACGCTCGGGCACTCTGCAAGGCTAGCAGCAGATCAGAACCGACAAGTGGGTACACTCGGGCATACTGCTAGGCTAGCAGTAGATCAGAACCGACAAGTCGGTACGCTCGGGCACTCTGCAAGGCTAGCAGTAGATCAGAACCGGCAAGTCAGTACACTCGGGCACTCGGCACGGCTAGCAGCAGATCAGAACCGGCAAGTCGGTACACTCGGGCACACTGCAAGGCTAGCAGTGGATTAGAACCGGCAAGTCGGTACACTCGGGCACACTGCAAGGCTAGCAGTGGATTAGAACCGGCAAGTCGGTACGCTCGGGCACTCTGCAAGGCTAGCAGTGGATTAGAACAGGCAAGTCGGTACACTCGGGCACGCTGCAAGGCTAGCAGTGGATTAGAACCGGCAAGTCGGTACACTCGGGCACTCTGCAAGGCTAGCAACAGTTCGGGGAACCCCGCACAATGAGAATCGTCTCGTTAGTGCATGCAGTAGGCACGCCGGTCGGAGGCATGAACTGTCTTCTTCCGCTCGAACGCTGGGATCGTGGGTTCAAATCCAATTCAATGCAAGGATGTCCGCCATTATATTGTGTGTAGGTATCGGCCTTGCGACGGGCTGATCCCTCGTCCAAGGAGTCCTACAGACTATGTAAAACTATTAAGAAACTGAAAGAGCTGCCAAGGTCCAACAAAGGGCTGCAGAGACATAGAGATATTGATTGATTGACAGATAGATAGATAGATAAGATAGATAGATAGACAGACAGATAGATAGATAGATAGATGGATAGATAGATAGATAGATAGATAGATAGATAGATAGATAGATATAGCAGGCATGGGAGCGAAGACGAATGCATAAGGGCTTTGACGTGAAAACTAGAAGGGAGGGACCACTAGTAAGACATATGTAGATGATACTATTAAAAAGGACCTAAAAGAAATAGTGTGGGGTATGGGCTGGATTCGTGTGTCTCAGGATAGGGACCAGTGACGGACTCCTGTGAAGACGTTAATGAACCTTCGGGTTCATAGAGTTGGAAACTTCTTGAGTAGCTCCTCATGAACACGACACTATACAACATCAGACGGTAGGCATTCACATAATGAACTGGAAAGGGTTTGGACAATATACCGGAATTGGTCTTGAGGGAACGAGGAGAGGCACGTGACTTTCGTGGCTACACCAACCCCCTCGTTCAGCACTGGTTCCGTTCCCAATCTGCTTAGAGACAACCTCACCATCATTTTCGTACCATAACCTGGAAAGGGTTTGGACAATATACCGGAATTGGTCTTCAGGGCACGAGGAGAGGCACGTGACTTTCGTGGCTACACCAACCCCCTCGTTCAGCACTGGTTCCGTTCCCAATCTGCTTAGAGACAACCTCACCATCATTTTCGTACCATAACCTGGAAAGGGTTTGGACAATATACCGGAATTGGTCTTCAGGGCACGAGGAGAGGCACGTGACTTTCGTGGCTACACCAACCCCCTCGTTCAGCACTGGTTCCGTTCCCAATCTGCTTAGAGACAACCTCACCATCATTTTCGTACCATAACCTTCTTCATAAGAAAAAAAAACCAACCGTTTTTCACTCCTTTGGATTTCGCAACAACTGTTTTCTCACACAGCAAGACAGTTAGCACTGCGTCCACCCCCCCCCCCATCTGGAGTACCAGGTGACAAGTTAGCCCACTTATATCCCCAGGTACCGGGTTCCCTTCTCTTCGCCTCCTATGACTGGCAACTCTGTGGGTGCTTTTCTTATTTTGACCAATTCTTTTTTTGCTGAACTCTTTTCCCCTTATCACCGCAGGCAGTCCTCGTGTGTAAGTGTACTTTGCTGGTCTTATCACAAACTTCATTCCAGGAGCCGCGACTCCCGTCTTACTCGCCTGTCGAGTCAACACAGACCGTGGAGGCCCATAGGGGTGTGAGACGTCGAGGCTCCCACATTCTCCAGTCGGCTCACAGATGGCGGTGAGGTTATCAGCCTTACTCTACAGCCGCCCTTTACCCCAAGGAAGATTCCTGATACTCATTTCTGTTAGAGACTGAGTCGGCCACAGGGCCGGCTGGAAGGATAAGATCAACTGAAAAAATCCACCTCATAGGGACCCGAACCTGCGACCTTCCGGGTTGTTGCATACTGCCCCAAGCAACTGCGCTGCCGCGTGCCCCAGACACGCTATTTCAGAAGCATCACAAAGAACTTAACGACTTGATAAAGTTCGTTTGCCGTTTGATTAAGAACGAAATTAAAAAAGACGGCGGCGTGTGACGCGTACCTGCCGTCGGGCGAGCAGGGCGTGGTCTCTCAACGTAAAGTACAACTGCAGATTGCCTGAGACGCGGCATCACAACATTAATAACGCCCAGGATCAGATGGCGGGTTGCATTCTGCAAAGGAACAGGGGTCACCCTGTCGGTGTAATGACGCCACGGGTTGCGCAACTGAAAAATCGAGGTTCTATCACTGTTGGTCACTTAACGAAGCCGACAGTATGAGGACTACAAGAGTCATACATGGATGAAGCACTGGAAAGGATTTGGAAGGAGGCGATCATGGTCTAATGGTGGTACTCTGTTACATCCTGAACTTGCTTTAAGGGGCTGAGGAAAACCATGGCCGAGATTCGAACAGAACACTTCTTGAGCGTGTCCACAGCGTTACGCCTACACCAAACGGCTCAGTAACCGGGTTCCAACCTCGGGAAGTCCAAGTCATTGCTACCTTCTTCACAGAGTCCAGACAGGCTCTGGAGCCAACCCAACCTTGTACCCGCATGGACGCGAGGGGACACTTCCCCGGGACGGGCGCGTCAGAAGCAAAAGCCTGTAGTCCGGTGAAAGAAGAGATGAATATCCTTCCACCCTGAACATGGAGGCGATAATTCCTCCGAAACGTCCGTTGTCTTTCAACGGGCTACACGGCGTTATATCCCAAAATGCATAAATCTTCATATCCACCGCTGTGAGAAACTCAAATCGAACAAGAATCTGACCAGTTACCTACATCTAATGTCGAAGGAATG
The DNA here is from genome assembly GCF_002891405.2 of Cryptotermes secundus. Lineage (NCBI taxonomy): Eukaryota > Metazoa > Arthropoda > Insecta > Blattodea > Kalotermitidae > Cryptotermes > Cryptotermes secundus. The sequence continues at coordinate 446,883 of NW_019734309.1, forward strand.
AGTGGAGGTGTACCTCCACCCCTTCCCCCCGCACATATTAGCCACGACACGGTGGTTAAGCACAGGGGCAGCTACTAAACTGCATACTCCACATTTCAGTAAGCAACTGGAGAACGAGAGTGTCTGCAACCTGTGTTCCAGACGTCAGCAACTCGAATACCGGAAATACGTGTAAGTGTACGCTTCATCACGCCACCTCAGGACTTCCACCGAGCGGGTTCCCACAGCGGCAATGCTCCTGGTTTGTACTCTGGACGTCTTCCGTTCAAATTTCGGCCAGGACGTCCGTCCGTGGTGTCCTCAATCAAACCCACCACATGAAGAGATACAACCTCGGTCAGACCACGCCCGCATTAACCAATCGTCCCAACATTCAACGCTATGGCGTCGGAGATACGGGCAGCGTCGTTACGTAACATGAACAGGTGCACTTGGCGTCGAAGATAAACCAACAGAACTCTCACCTAAAACCCATATCGGCAAATATCCAACAAAACTCTCTCACCTGAACCTCATATCGGCAACTATACAACAAATCTCTCACCTGAACCCCATATGGGCAACTTGAGGAGTTTCTTGAAGCTGCTACTTCTCTTCAAGGACCCTGTTCGAGTCGCTGTGGCCGCATGATGTTCCATATAGAATATGTTATAGATATCCATACAGGCGTCGCTCCTACACGACACAAAAAAATCTCTGTTCCATGCGTTATCGCTTTAAGCAGAATCCTCATAAAGTTACTTGGTAACTAATACTGATAGCTGATACGCAGACATTTCATTACTGACATCTGATTTTATCACAAAATTCGAAGCTGCTGGCTGCATGGGCCGTACCGTTCATCTGGTCACGCGACATCTTCCGTAGGGATGCTGTATGATCTGCACCGTACACTTCAAACAACAAATACTGGGCAAACTTTACAGGCCTCGCGGGATGTTTATATGCTTATGCCACGAATCTCACGACCCAATGTACTTGATACGTTCCCTTGTGCCTCGGATGTGCTAACGCTTGCTACCAAGTCTGTATTACGGGACACACCTTGTGAAAGCACATACATAACTAATCCAGTGTTAAGATTTCTTCTTTGAACTGCTTCAGCGTTCAGGAACGCTGAGGTCACACATTTCGGCGAAGGTCACTTCGAAGCTGCTCATACTTCTAATATCGTGTTCGTCCGCAATGAATACTACCCTACAGCAGTTTAAAGTTCATGGCGTAAACACCACTTATTAACTAACACAATACTTGTTAACACTTGACTAGAATAAGTAAAATGTCCTATACTGCATATCACATCTTAAGTTCTACAATTTCAGAACTACGCACGCGCTTTATGTGCTGTTGCAAGAAACAAAATCACGCCTTCACAGTTATCAATGTTCAATAAACTCGTATCATTAAGATATGATAGATAATAAACGTTTATCTTCAAGGTGTAAGGTGTGTGACTGTCGACTGAGGGGCTAAGACCCCTTCCACAGCGGGTGGGATCGGTCGACCAGTCGGTAGCATTGCTGCGCGCACACTACGGCATCCCAAAACGTTACGGAGGAAGCATGACCATCAGCGCCGCCAAACGGCACTAGTACTAGTTATCACCCGAGTGGCGGTTCAAACGCTGACGAATTTCGTAACAGGGCGGTATCCGGAACACGGAGTGATCACACCTCAGACTCGTTCGTATTCGGGAGGTGGTTGCTTCTAATACCGTCCACACAGACGCTAGGATAGTACTTATTTTTGGCGCCGTCACCACAATTCGTCTAAAAACTCCGTATATTAATTACAACGCGTTTCGGGTTGTTGTGGCATTCATCGGATAAAATACACTCACTCCCCCCTGCTTGAATGCTATTTCCCCTTTACATTGACCAATGTTTACATCTCGGGGAGGGACACGTGTTATTTTTCTAATGTTAATGGAAACTGACAAACTATAGCAAAATTTTAAACTAAAATATTAAAACTTTTCACTTGTAATTTGCTAATAATAAATAATGTTCATTTCCTGATCACTGCAGAAGTGCTCTTCTCTTCAATGTCAATTTATACAATTATATGTTAAAATATTAATATTGTCACGTGTGTGGATTACTATAGACGGGGTTACGATTGGTGATTGGATTTAATGACCACTTACAGGTCGCAAATACAATTATAACACTGTTACTGATTGTCACACTACACAGCACTCCACGCTACTCTTTCGTCCATCTCCGCTAGTCTTCACGGATGCATAACACAGGAACTGTAAAAGTATCACTATATCACGCACTCCCAATACCACTGCACTACAGCACACATAAAGTCTTCAGAGGCTGACTTCTTGTACTCTTCTGTACTCCTCGAGCTTGCTACTTGCTTGCTCGGATGCTTCTGCCGCTACTATTGTTCGGAACTCATAACTACCCTGAACGAATTCTGTCACTCTTAATTATATAGCCACGGAACGGACATCGACCTACAGCAAACACGTATCACGTGACCACTATCCAGCCAGTCTCTTGACGCGTCGGTCGGATCTACAGCAAACATAGCTTCCTCTATTGTTGCGTGTTGGGCCGTGTTTACAGAGCAACGCGTTGAACAAATAGATTAAACATTGTTGTTGTAGTTGGTATTAAAATATAGTTAACCATCGGTATTGCGGATTAATTGTGGGGGGTCATCCGGATTAATAAAGCAAAATATAGCCCTAAAAGACAAAAAAAAAACAACTTAGAAAACAAATAAATGGAAATATTATTGACAAAGGTACTGCTGGCGAAAATGAATAAAAATCACTGATGCAATTTCTGTCTCTGCCAGAAGATGAAATTCATGGTCTCCTTCGTCCAGCTGAAGCCAATCTTGCGTGGTTTCAGTCTCTCCAGCTGCCCTCAACACAGCCTGCAAGTTCTCTTGCTTTAATCCCTCTTGTTCCTGACTCCGCGTGTCTTTTAAAGTGCGTACTCAACAGTGAACATTTTTCGTATTTCTAACCGCATTACCCGACATTCTGATTAACTGTAACCGGATTAGAGAGCGTTTACTGTAGTATTAATATTCACAGGACAGGGTACCCTTAAACAAAAGACTCCTCTCTCGTTCGTGGCCGTTAACGCTCCCTAACTCGTTGGTGAGGGCACCCGAAACTGTTAAGCAACGCTGCATCTGATGCTATGTTTTTAAATACGTATTAGGATTTGTGCTTTATTTAACGACGCTATATTCAGTAGAATGATAAGGCTATATAATGAAGTGGAATGGATGTAAGACGATTCCGTGGTCTAATAAAGGCACTACCCATGCATCTGCGTTGAGGGACTCAGAAATACAGCGAAACCTAAAACAGGACAGCTGCTTCTTGGCCAACATTCGAACTGGTCGTTTTTCGAATACGAACTGACACGTCACCGCTTGGGCGAAGTTCTTCCGTTGTTTCGGAGCAAGCAACGCCATCCACGTGAAGGCGGAGGCAGCCAGTTCCGCACGGATGATGGTACCTACCTATCTATGGCTCTACAGTCCTTGGACCGTGGCCGCTTTTTCAGTTTCTTAATCCTATACGTACACAGTAGGTACGACTTCTTGGAAGGGGATCGGCCCGTCGAAAGGCCGTTACCTACCCACAGAACAACAGAAACACAGAATAAACGCATAGAGGCATCCATGCCTTGAGTGGGCTACGAACTCACGATCCCAGCGTTCGAGCGAGCGAAAACAGTTCACGCCTTTGACAGCGCGGCCACTGTGATCGGCTTCTGCCATATTATATGAAGTAAAAGCCCTGAAGACATTGGTACACAAATTAACGCACACTATGATATTCTGGAGGGCAAACCCATCAATGTAAATGTGCTTCAATTAAGCGCTAAGCCATGAACATGGTTCGAGGCTGGAGGTACAGCTCCACGCGTCAATAACTCTGCCACTAGACGGATGTGAGTGAACGTCTTCAGGCGCCGGTCGCTTCAGTCTCAGGGAAACAGTCTCGGGTGCCCACTCTGTAGGTAGATGGGTGGAAGAGAGCGCCAATCTAAACGCCGTGGAGAACAGAAAAATCTCTTGCAACTGCCGAGAATAGAACCACGATCCCTCGGTTATCGACAATGTAGCCAAGCCACCATACCCTCTTTATAAAGAGTACCGCAACGTACTCTTCATGTCAGTTGCAACGAGTACACGGGAAAGCCGATAGAGGAGCCACACGACGGCTTTTGAAGACAGCTGAATCTATGTATATATGCAATTAAATTCCTAAAAGACAATGTCAATTACGGTATCCTACGTGACGCGATGTCACCCCACGGTGTGTGATGTACGGAGGACAACGTCAAGGGACTACGGTCAACACATACAACTTAATTAACTTTGTAATTAGGGAAGCACCCAACTGGGCAGAATGAGGCCGGCCATGCAATTGGGCTGCTCGAGTCGCGAACTGCGACAGTCTTCTGTCTGCTCCGTACATGCTGGTACATGCTGCTGTGAGCACAAGCTCAAACCACGTACACCGGGCTCCTCAAGTTACAGACTTAGAATTGCACCGAGTGTTCATACGAAAATCTGATTAACTGGATGGGGTTTCTATAGAAGGCAGTGGCGGTCTAACACGCGATTGGGTCCCAGAACGAGCCTGGAGGGTCACGAGAGAACCCTCAGTCGTCATGGCAGGTGTTCTAGCCGAGATTTGAGCCAAGGACCTTAAGAATACCAGTATACAGCGTTACGCAACGCCAACCCGCTCGGCATCAACCTTTAAAATATTTAACATCAATAATGATCAATGATCATGACACAACTTCTATGCAGGAAAAAACTGCAATAAAAACGTTGCGTAACATGTCATGGTAACAAGGATGACACATTCACGGCCTGAACAGCGCTCACTAGCCTGGGTGTTCATGGAAATAAAATCAACTGATTCACGTGTACGCCTTCAAGTTCTCACATCCGTTCTGGGATATAACCAAGTGAACTCCGCTTAAAGTCAACCGACGTTTCAGAAGAACATGTCGCCTCCGTCTTAGAGGTCGAAGAATAAGCCAAGCATGGAACCAGAGGGAAGCAACAATAAAGGGGGAGCTTTCTTGGCTTACTGTTCGATTCTGAAGTTGGAGGCGACATAATCCTCCGAAACGTCGACGGACTTTCAATGAATAACATGATGGTATATCCCCGAAGATTCTTCCTGCTGAGTCGCGAGTATGTGTGAGAGAAAGACAGAGCAAAGGGAATGACACCGGAGAAGGAAGAGACATTTCATTTCGGGGGAGACACAGAACAGTGTATTGTCGCTACAAGGTTCCCAGGCTTCGCCCGCTCGCCAATCTGATGGTTAGAAACCGTCGCATAGTGTCGTGTTGCTACAAGGTTCCCAGGCTTCGCCTGCTCGTCAATCTGATGGCTAGAAGCCGTGGATTAGTGTCGTCGCGCTATAAGGTTCCCAGCCTTCCCACTGCTGATACAGCCCTGCAAGCACAAACACAGCTCTGCCTTAAAGGCGGGTTTACAGAGGGGCAACTTAAAGCAACCTAGCTGCCCTCCTCGGGCGACTAGGTTTGCCGTCCAATTTATCAAACAACATGCGGCCAGGCGCAACCGTTGCCGCATGCGACCGACCCCATTTACACCGAGAGCGACTGGTTGCTGTAGAGATGTCACTGCAGGCAGTTGCTGCTGCGGCTTATCTCATTTTGAGCACGAGGAGAAAACGTCAGAGAAGAGTGTGTCAGGGAAGTGCACCCACTGATCACCTTTGGCGGATCCGCTCTTCTTTCTATACCTGTGGAAGGTCGTTCTGAGATTTGTAACCTTTTCCTTCGCTTCCTTCACCGAACTTCCAAACTTCGTGGCTAATTCCTCACATAGCTTCAACTTCTTCCGACTGTCTTTATAATTGGGATTCCGTAAATCCCACAGAATGCTCTTTTCGCGGTATTCTTCGATAAGACACTTGGCTTTATCCGTGTCCCAAATCATCACGTCGCATGCGAGTAGGCAACTGAACCCTTTGGCCTGGAGCAACTAGAGGACGCGGGATGCGGGATCTAAGCCGCATGCGATTGCGCTACGCACTACCTGCAAGTGAGCAACTTGTAGCATAAGTTGCCTCAGTGTAAACATTCTCAAGCGTAATGAACACATCCCTACTTCGCTGCAGCATTTGGTACATAAACCGAAACTTGTGAACAGGCGTGGACATGGCTTCACAACTTGGTAGCAGAGGCCCGGAAACGATCGACACACATTACAACAAATGACTACAACGCAGTCGATCAAATCCGTCCGAATGAATCGATGCTGGGAAGGGCAGTCATGGAAAGAGCTTCTCAGAATGAAGCATGAGGCGTCTATACGCGTCTTCCGCCCGTTTCCAGAGCCCTGCTTTTAATGTACTCCGCAAGGGCATTTCTTGCCTGGAAAGCTCCTAACTGCAAACATCTACTCAAGCAATGGGGCACGAAGGTTCTTTACTGTGTTCACAAACACGGGTTCGCACCCCGAACGAGCCCTATTTCTTCCAGATGAGAGAGTATTCTGACTACGTTACGAGCTTCATGGGGCTGGGGTTCGATTGCACTGTACAGATGAGCAGCACGCTATGTCGTCACGCGAGTTGCACCGAAATAGAGCTATTTCACTGTACAGTACACAATACACTGTACACTGTACAGACGAGCAAAACTCCCATGTTCTCATACGAGTTGCACCGAGATAGAACTATTTCACTGTACAGTACACTGTACACTGTACAGACGAGCAGCACGCCATGTTCTCATACGAGTTGCACCGAAATAGAGCTATTTCACTGTACAGTACACAGTACACTGTACAGACGAGCAAAACGCCATGTTCTCATACGAGTTGCACCGAGATAGAACTATTTCACTGTACAGTACACTGTACACTGTACAGACGAGCAGCACGCAATGTCCTCATACGAGTTGCACCGAAATAGAGCTATTTCACTGTACAGTACACAGTACACTGTACAGACGAGCAAAACGCCATGTTCTCATACGAGTTGCACCGAGATAGAACTATTTCACTGTACAGTACACTGTACACTGTACAGACGAGCAGCACGCAATGTCCTCATACGAGTTGCACCGAAATAGAGCTATTTCACTGTACAGTACACAGTACACTGTACAGACGAGCAAAACGCCATGTTCTCATACGAGTTGCACCGAGATAGAACTATTTCACTGTACAGTACACTGTACACTGTACAGACGAGCAGCACGCAATGTCCTCATACGAGTTGCACCGAAATAGAGCTATTTCACTGTACAGTACACAGTACACTGTACAGACGAGCAAAACGCCATGTTCTCATACGAGTTGCACCGAGATAGAACTATTTCACTGTACAGTACACTGTACACTGTACAGACGAGCAGCACGCAATGTCCTAACACGAGTTGCAAAGTGCATTGATTTTTAGCGCCTATTGTCCGACAGCACATTCTTGTACTTGGAGAAACTCCTTTCGACATCTGCAGACTGTGGGAGCGTACTTAAAGTTTACCAAATCATTAGCAGTAAGTTCTTCTTCAATACTGAAAGCGCTGAAGGACTCCTCTGTCAGAATTGGAGAAATGCTGCACGTCTCATAACCTGAGCTTTTATCCAGAACACTTTTCATTTTTTCTTGACACAATTTTACCAATGTCCCCTGACACTTTCCCCAAATCAGTGGCTATTTTTTTTCATCAGAGCGAGCGAATCTTCTAGTGTTGCTCCTTTCTCATGTATGCATTGGATTCCTTCTGTCAAGGAACTGAATTTGCCTTTATGAAGACCAGCTGTCCTTCCATTTCGATGCACGAGAACTGTTCCTGAGCAGCTTCAATTGCCCTCACATTTTCTGTCTTCATTGAATCTACAGCGTTTTTCACTACCTGAAAATGATCGCAATAGTAAATTGCAGCATCAATCAACGTTCCCCACCTTGTGATGTCGGGTTCCTGGGGCAGTGGAATAGGAGCTTAGACTTAAATTGCATTTTACGAGCTTGAGCCTTGACGAAGATCATCTTCGTCCTCGACACGAGAGCATCTACTTGAAGAAATTTTTATCTCACTTCCTCCGTCACTCTGTGCAGTGCATGGGCTAGGCGAGTAACCTGCACCAATTTCGTATAAAACGACTTTATTGACTTTGCCTGCTTTTACAATATATGGGGCCGCATGGGTCACAAAGACCGATTATGTGAGAAATGAAGAAGTGTTAATTAGAGTCAGTGAGCAGAGGAATATCCTACACGAAATAAGAAAACGGAAGGCTAATTGGATTAGTCATGTTTTACGCAGAAACTGCCTTCTAAAAGAAGTTATTGAAGGAAAGATAGAGGGGCGGATAGAAGTGACAAGAAGACGAGGAAGAAGACGTAAGAAGATGCTGGATGACCTTGGGGACAGAAGAGGATACTGTCATTTGAAGGAGAAAGCTCTAGATCGCATTAAGTGGAGGAACTGTTTTGGATGAGACTGTGGACCTGTAGTCTGACAGATTACTGATGATATGTCATCAAAATCCGGGCCCTGGTGATAACATACGCCTCATTTCCAAAACAAAAAAGAAAACATGTCAGAATTTGAGGCCGAGTATGTGTAGCCTTTTCCAGCTTCGAATTCAGTTAAAATCCTACATGAATCTGGATTCTTGTAAAGACGCAAAATCATAGGTAAGTTGATCTACCTCCAGGCGGAGGAACCCTGAACACAGAGGAACCTGTTAAAATACTGGTCAACTACGCCGTGACACCGTATAATCTTGTGGCCGGATCCCAATGATTCCTCCATCTTCACGCCCGCTGGTTCCGGTGGGCTTCAAGCAAGGGGATGCTGCTCCTAACCTGTAGTGGCAACATTAAGAAAATCCATCTGACGTCAGAACATAGGGGACCTGCCGTGGGAGATGAATGAGTGAGAGAGGGTAAAGCGTTAGGAAGTGAGCTTCGTTATAAGCAGGAGAGAAGCTGAGCAGAGACTTCACTGCTTTGAATCGGACTTTCGATACTAAAGTTGCAAGGGTCCCACTGATGTCAACACGGAATGGAGTTGGGTATTGATTCAATACGAAGAGATACACACATCCAACATTACAATGCTCGCAGCCAAAAAGGAAGGACACATCACAAGACACAGTAAACACAAAATATAGGAAAAACGACTCCCATAGTGGAAGAATCATACAATACGCGAGTTTGAATTAAGACGTATAAGATGATAAATCTTAACAAGTTTCAGTGTATACAAATTTTATTATAGTTGATGAAGAGTGTACATTTTAAAATAATTTTACGAACGACACATGATGGTGAGCAATGCAATAGCTTAGCGTAAATAACGCACCTGAGGATGGCACAGTGCTGCCGAAACATGTAGTAAAGTGACATGCGAGATTGAGTGCATACAAGACGGCCAATACATACATATCATGGACTTAAAATTTAAGATTCTGCTTCACAATGCGGAAGCGTAGTTGGCGGAGGCACTATGCTACAAGCCGGGTGGTCGCGGGTTCGATTCCAGATGTCATTGGATTTTCAAATTGGCCTAATCCTTCCAGCTGCACTATGGCCCTGGGGTCGACTCAGCCTCAAACAGAAATGAGCACCAGGAATCTTGCTGGAGGATAAAGGACGGCCGGTGCGTAAGGCTGACCTCACCGCCATCTGTGAGCCGACTGTCTAGAATATGTAGGAGCCTCGACGTCTCACAGCCCCATGGGCCTCCACGGACTAATACAGGGACAGCTTTACCTTCTTCACCTCACAACGAACACTGAGCCTTCGAAAAAAAAAACAAAAAGTTGCAGGAAGAACTAACAGCCTACTTTCATTTCACCACATGCTCAGTTTCTGGAACAACACGGACGGCAAATAAAACATCGAGTTCAATAGTTCTTCTACTGCTGGGTGTGTATTCGTTGCCTTGGGAACGTGTTTAGAGCCGTTGCCCAGCAAACGCCAGGGGGAACACAGACACACAGACACACACACTGGAAGGTGATACAGTGACCCTTCTCTTAATTTTTCACACTGCAAAAAGTAAGCTACAAAAGACAAACTATTAAGGCTGTTTTAGTAAGGTAAATGTTCTCACCATGCCATGAAGACATTTGGGGAAGTGGAGGTATAGCTCCACTTTTCTTGACCTCGGCAATAGACAGAGCTGAGTGGTGAGCTTCACGTCCCCGACACTTTACCCCCCTCCCCAGGGAAAGAGCCCCCGGCACCCACTGTATAGGAGGGTGCGTGGGCCCCCACAGCCGGTCTTGGAGGTGAGGCAAAAACAAAAAGTAAAGTTGTCCCTGTGCTTTACTAATTAAGCAATACGTCATGAACGCGTATGGGGGAGTAGGAGTATAGATCCATATTTTCTTGACCTTGGCACTAGTTGGAGGAGAGTGGTCGGTTTCAATTCCCGGCCGCTTTACCCCGGGACAGAGCCCCCGGTACCCAATGGATTAGACGATGGGTGAACCCCAGAGCCGGTCTGGACGACATGGAGAAGTGAACATTCTTGACCCTACCGAGACTCGAACTGCGACCTCTCGGTCGTCCAGCCCGTAGCTAGTCGCTATACCGACTGCGCCAGTGTTTCTCAACCTCCGGGCCGCTGTCTGACAAAGGCTGAGAACCACTGGACTGCGTTAGCCCAGATCCTCTTGAAGGTGTGTTTCGTGTGGAGTAGACAAAAATCTCGTGCTGCCGGGAACCGAACCCGGGCCGTCCAGCCCGTAGCCCGTCATTATACTGACTCACCCTATTAATGCCATTTCGGGTAACAGACGCTATTATTGTGAGAATCACAAGGAACCCCAAACCAAAGATGTTTCAATGTTCTAGCACGTAAAACGTTAAGACCACATGGGAGAATGCTGAAGGCTGGATGTGTGTGGCCAGTGACACTAGCACTGGTTACAAAATTTTCGGCTTAGAGGGATCACTGGAAGCGACGGTCAGACTTGTCTTAATAGCATTTCATATTCAGTTATCACATCACAGAAAACACACCGCATCTTCACTACAAAGACCAACCGGTTAATGGTCTTTAGGGAAACGGCCCATGAATCGTAGGAAGCACATAAATAACATGGGAAGATTCATTGCGTCTAGGGGTAACGTTCCCACCTCATGACTCAAGGTTCGCGGGCTCAAACCCGGCGGAGGTCGTGGAATTTTTAAGGGCGGAAAAATTCAGGGAACAAGTCCTCCGGGAGGGACTTTAAGCCGTGGGTCCCGTGTCGTAGCTTTACGGCACGTAAAAGAACCTCATGTCTCAAGGAGACCTCTGAGCTAAATTGAAGGACATTTCCCACCCAACAATAGTCTCTAACGCCTCTGGTAGATGGGGGAAGCATCTAGATACCGCTGAGCCAGAAGAGGCCGAACTCGCTCGCTGGATCGGGACTGATGGCACGCACCAATACCGGTAGGGTATAGAGACTGGTAGAATATTACAGGGGGACGTACGCTAGATCAAACTGGTCGCGGTGCATGGGGAAACCCACCCCCTCCAACAACAACAACAATAATAATAATAATAATAATAATAATAATAATAATAATAATAATAACCACTGCGTCTTAGCAGGACATAAACATAAAACAGATAGCCCTTCTCCACACACAGATATTCACATCCTCAAGTCTACAAGGCGACTTCTTTAGACGAGAACCCAATGCCAGAATGAAAATAACGTCACATAACAGAGGTACAGTCAATCTGGCGAAACTCGCATGCACATTACGGTGACTTTTTTGAAACGAGAACTTTATCAGTGTAAGGTGTTTACAACACAGCTTCTTACACAACGCGCTGAAAGTGTGCTCCGGCATGCTACATACACAACCGAGCATAACGAAGCGTGTCCGTGGATACTGTCTGTAGCGTCATGGGTGTAATTCCGGAAGTGCTGTCGGATATTGTCAAGTGGCTCAGTGACTACAGACGGGCTTCGAACTGGTAATCGGATTTACTGGACCCTTCAACGAATTGTGACTGCGCTTTACAAATCACTATCACACACAGACACGGTGTTCACGGTGTTGCTTGGTAACGGCTTCCAACAGTGGACATCCCTCAGCTCCCGGGCTGGCGGCCATCTCACACCCACCTCCTACTCTTCTAGCTGCAATCTCGGGGCTCTCCCGTAACGGCAGCAGGTCCATAGCCCCGGCATGGACCGCACAGAAAACACCGCTTCCAACAGTTACTCCACTGTTGAGTGTTACACAGCCGTTACCTAGCCATGCCTGTCTCTATGGATCCATAATTCTTGCCTTCACAAAATATGCCACATTACGTTGCTTCTCAGTCCATCCAGATTTCCTGGCTTACTGCGGTAAGGAATGTTTTCAACGTAACAACACAGAAAAGAGAATAGAGAGATCCGGCGAACGTGGGGGCCATAGTCCTTTCGAAGTGATTCGTCTCCGAACAGCGGGAATATACACCGCAAAAAAAAAAAGTGTGAAAATACTTCACGAGTCCACAATATATTTAAATCAACAACAAAACTGGGGCACCAATGGGATGTGCAGGCAATTCCCGCAAACAGCCTACTCCACTAACACGCAGACCTTCACTGTTACGTCATTCTACAGACACGTGACACTCTCGTAAGCGCGCTATTCATCATTCTCATTGCACCATTTCCCATTCTCACAGCGACGAATTATCAGGCGTTAACACCTTGCATAAAAGAACGTTATGCAGTAGGTCACGAACGAGTGAGCAGTCTTTCGTGTCATCGCACTGTGCCGGTTCTGTTAATACTAATCTCCATACGAATGTGTCATGTGTCAAGCAAAACTGACAGATTCTGCAATGAGAAAAAATGTGATGATAAGTTAAACTTGTTTCCACATAAAGAGATACACAAGAGAACACGTGCGCCTCCGGATGGCGTAGTGTTTAATCAAATTGATCACATATTAGTACATGGATGACCGCCTCTGTGGTCTAGTGGTGAGAGTTCCTGGCTACAGATTCAGAGGTAGGGTTCGATTCCAGGCGCTACCAGATTTTCTGATTAAGTAGTGGGTGTGGAACGGAGTCTACTCAGCCTCGTGAGGATAACTGAGGAGCTATTTCAAGGAAATAGCGGCTCCGGTCTAGAGAACCAACATTAACAGCCGCGGGGATTTGTTGCGCTCACCACGCGACACCCTCTATCCGTTAAAGTTGGCACTAACTTCGCCGACATGCGGCGGTCGCTCGGTCGGTATAGTTCGCTTGCGGACTACAGGCCACGGAGTTTGTTTTAATAGATGGATGATTGGCCCTAACCAAATGACAACGTAGCGCCATCTGTGACTCAAATGTCGCATTAATACAGGACAGCGTGGGATGGTACGGATTGGATTGATCTGGCTCAGGATAAGGACAGTTGAGGGCTCTTGTGAGCACGGTAATGAACCTTCTGGTTCCATAAAATGCTGGGAAGCTCTTGAGTAGCTGGACAATTGGCAGCTTCTGAAGAAGGACTCAGTTCCGTGCGTGTGACAGAGATTACTATAAGCAGGCCAATAACTGGGCTGGTTCAACCAAAAATTAACATCGAGACCCTTCATGACCCCATGAAGCGCTGCCAGATAATGACCGAAAGGGACATAAATATGGAGGATATAAGTGAATGAGCTGAAAACAGTGCTCGGGCGTCAACACGAGGCCTGTCGGCAGCAGAATAAAGACAGAGGTGCGTAAGTGCTTGTGACGAGAAGCAGATATGTGTGCAGGCGTGGGGAGCGCAAATTTATGAACGACAAAACTGATCTTAATGGAGAGCAATGCTATAGAAAATAACACAAATTGTTAAGGGAAATCTATCCCTGTGACAGGCCGTGGAGGCCCTGAGGGTTGTGAGACGTCGAGGCTAACACATCTTAGAGAAAAATCGACTCACATATGGCGGTGAGATTGACAGCCTTAAACTCCGGCCGCCTTTAACCCCCAGGAATATTCCTGGTACTCATTTCTGTTAGAGGCTGAGTCGACCCCGAGGCCGTACGGCTGGAAGAATTAGGTCAACTGAAAAATACGATCTCATCGGGAAACGAACCCGCGGCCTTCAGGGTTATAGTACCGTACATCAACTAAATAACAAAAGGCTTTAAACCGAGGAATGAGTAACTATGTAAAGATAATCGGGGGAGAATCATTAGTGACAACACAGTTTCTCCAACCAGAATTCAGAAGGGGCGAGACAACCAGATGACAGAATACAGGTCGGACGCCTTCATCAAGGCTCCTGGCAAAGCCGGAATCCCAGGAGCGGCAGAATGTTCATATGTGGGGCAAGGAACAGACAGGAAATAAATTACTGAGCCATAATTACAGAAAATCTCAATTCTATCCGACACATATAGACTATTGTAAAAACGTGTACAGCTACGCAACGGCGCGATAAACACCTTCTCGCTTAAGGTCACGTCAAAGTCAAAGTCATGTTGCGACTGACGGTCAGTCAGTCTGTCTGTCTTGGTATCGAGCCCCCGCTGGGGCTCATGACCAGATATTACTTTTTAATGAAAGTTACTGTCCTGTCCATGTGGGGCGTCCTCTCTATCGAGAGGTCGGGTCTGTCATTTGTCAGTCATAGTCGACAGTATTAGTCCATTGTCACTATGTACACTTATTTACAATTGACTCTTAATGCAGAATATATATAAGTCCTCTGTCAGTCCAGGCTCAGTACAGCAGATTTCGCCCTATTTATAGTAGTATTCGCTACTACTGCAATCTAGTCACTTGGAACGGTCGTATGCCTGGCCGCCGCCAAGTTTGGGCCTCTTATACTTTCTGTGTCGGGCTTCGCCTTGTCCAATGTTGCGAACATTCTCATTATCATGATTTTGTATGACTTCTGCTTGTTGCCTGCATAATTTTGTTATAAAATCATATACGTATGAGATTTTGAATGCCATGTGTAAATCGCGGACCGGTGTGCGCCTCGGAAAATTGCCAATGGTGCGGAGAACCTTGTTTTGCAGGCGCTGTAATTTCACTAGATGGGTGTCTACCGCAAACTCCCAGGCAGGACTAGCATAAGTCATTAAGGATTTAATAAGAGCTTTGTGGAGGGTCACTTTAATGTTAGCGCTCAATCGCTCACTTTTGAATAGGGAATATACTCTAATGAATGTTCTGAAGGCCTTGGCTTCGATCATTTCTATGTGTAATCTCCATATATTTCTCTTATCGAAGATTTAAGGTCACGCAACAACAGGGCGAATGTTTATAGCTCGTTGCTAGGCATGTCAGCGCGCCAATGGACTGACGGTATAGCTATCACGTGACTCGTTTTTAATGTGTTCCGCGCCATGCTCAGTGATAGCAACAGAACTGTAAACACACAGGTGTTTTCTATGGTCTCCATACCAAATGTTTATAGGGGAGAGTGAAGATCGTTTGCAGGCAGTAGCAGATGAGAAGCCGTGAGTCAAGGACACGGAGCCGTCACGCAAAGGACATGATTCCGCTCCGAAGTGTCAACATACAATGAAGACTTCATGTGCTACAGTTACAGTAATCATGAGAATGTAAGAACTGATTGTAGTCACGACTAGTGAAGATCCAATAAACCGATTCACCCTCACCCGCGTCTTAGTCACTGATACACGTGGCAATATTAACTTATAAAGAGAGGGAGGCACTATGCTATAAGCCGCAAGGTCGCGGGTTCGAGTCCCGATGTGATCACTGAACTTTTTCGGCTGACCTAATCCTGCTAGCCGCACTACGGCCCCGGGATATGACTCAGCCTCTAACAGAAATCAGTACCACGAATTTTCCTGGAGATAAAGGGCGGCCGGAACAACCTCACAGCCATCTGTGAGCCGATTGTTTAGAAAATGTGCTAACCTCGACGTCTCACAACCATATGGACCTCGAAAGGTTTGTTACAGGGATAGCTTTACCTTATATAGAAAAGGCTTCAACCCACTGCTGAGCAAGTAACCTCCACCTATTACGTTTATAAATTAATATGCAAGCCATTAAGTGACACCCTCACCGGTGTTCCCCCGAACTCGCTGCAACCGATTCGGTGCGGACGTTACCTTACGTGTTTATGTGGTCTTCTGGGTAATGGCACAGTGTGCTCTCCAAGATGGGGCAAATTAGAAGACAAATACAATATCAGGACCCAATTCTAAGCAGCTTAACTCTCTCTTCCACCTCATAACTCCGTACGTTCACCATGTTCTTACTGGTGTTGGTACTAACCTCAAAAATTCCGAGGAGTAGCACAACGTTCACACCTATTTCGTGAAAACCAGTAAGCGGGCTAAAATGTTACGAGATACACACAGACAGAGTGTTGATTTCATAAGCAAAACAATTCCTTCAAAAACCAGAACGGCGCAAGAAATGTGTCTGGTAAAATACGGAGTACGGACATTGGTAACGCAAGCCCTAGTGACGTGCAGAAACCCGTAAAACCTAAGCTGAAATCAGCGGCGAGCGAACAGACGCGTAGTCCAACCACAATTACTGTCTCAGACATCTCTGAGCATACGTCATATCGTCAGCTGAGGAGTCTGCGAAACAATGTTCTGTGTGTTCAACGGGATCTCTGATACGCCGATTCTCGTTCCCCTTGTATGTTCAAAATAGACTCTAGGAACGCCCTAATAATGAGCAATCTATACGTGGTCTGACCAAAAAGAAAGCGAACTTTCTTTTTAAAACATTTATTGATAAGCTTACAACTTAATAAGGCTTGTCTCCATCAAAGTTCTCCCCTCCACTGTCTACACCCCGCTTCCAACGTTTTTTCGAGTTCTGGAACGCGTTTTGTAAGATAACGCGTACATCCCGTACCGAATTTTCTTCTAGCCCTGCTATCAACTGAAATCGGCGAACGTTCAGAGTGGATTTCAACTTTGGGAACATTAAAAAAAGTCTGCAAGGGCAAAATGAAGAGAGTAGGATGGTTGGGGGATGCCAGTCGTCTCGTGCTGTGTCAGAAATTCACAGATGAGGAGCGACGTGTGCGCAGGTGCGTTGTCGTGGTGCAGCATCCAGGTCTGGTTTCTGTACCCCTCAGGTCCCTTCCTACGCTTTGCCTCCCTCAAACGCTTCATGACCTCCAAGTAAAACTGTCCATTAACTGTCTGGCCACGTAGAGCACACTCATGATGAACGACGCCCTTCCATTAAAACAAAGTTCAACAATACCTTCTGATTTGATCGACTCTGACGTGCTGTTTTTTGTCGCGGCAACGATCTTCCCAGCCACTGCGACGATTGAGCTTTGGTTTTGATATCCTACCCGCACACCCACGTTTCATCACCTGTTACGACATTTTTCATAAAGTTTTCGTCGGCATTTGACCGGTCAAACAGCTCCTGACTGACCGTGACGCGGTTCGCTTTTTGCTCATCTGTCAAAAGACATGGCACAAATTTTGCAGCAACACGATGCACCTCCATGTTTTCAGTCAAAATTGTGTGGCACGAACTTTTACTGATGTCTACTTCTTCAGAAACTTCACGGAGAGTTAGGCGGCGATTTTCACGAACCACAGCACTCGCTTTCTCAACATGATCGTCCGTTGATGTGGAAGGCCGTCCAGATGTGGGATTGTCTTCGGTGGACCTTCCGCCCGATTTGAAACGTTGGTACCATTCGTAACAACGTCAACGGCTTAAACAATCCTCTCCATATGCTTGCTTCAACATCTGAAAAGACTCCGTAAAAATGTTTGCCAATTTGAAACAGAATTTCACGCAAACGCGTTGCTCTTCGAGGTCTTTCATGTATCTACTTGCAAAAACAGCAAAAGGCACAAGAGACGGGTTCACTCTACCGCATGTACTCGACGACTGACGTGGCGTGATCCGGCAGGTGTCGGGTTAAAGGGCACCGATACACAAAGCCACTGTGGCGAGTCGCCTGTGTTGGCTCGTTGGCGCCCTATTTAACAAGTTCGGCTTATTTTTGGACAGACGACGTATATGTCATTAGCTGATTTTGACCTTTAAGGAGTATCAGACATAGCTCACTCACACAGAACTTGGGAAGTTCTGCAAAATTTACATGTTCAGTACCACCAAAGTTTCATACCCATCTTTCTCAAACAACAGTGCCTGCAACCATGCAAACCGTTCCCTTAGCCCAGGAATTGTGTTTCTGGACATTATCCAGCCTCTTATTTCTTTATTTAGAGCACAACAGCTCGGAGACTGGATTCTGTCTCCTCCTTCAGGTAAAAACCTACGGAAGGTACGGACAGAATCCAATTTCCGAAAAGTTGTTTTAAGTAAAACAGGACGATGAACAATGACCAAAAACACAACTGTTTTAGTATACCACTCACAGACTTTTAGAATGCAAAGCAGTTATCCATGGTGCTAAGCAGGGCAGTATCAAACTGAGCTTGGCCTATGTAGTGCGCAAAACACTAGCAAGTACAAATTTTGATCAAACCGCTGAAAAGGGTGTTGGCTTACAAGTTGCAACATGAACAAGCGCCTGTGAGGAATTAACGACCCGTAGGTCAAAACATCGTCTATTTCTAAACTTACCTCCACTTTCATTTGCAGACAGGCTCAAATCTTGAACAGTATGACCACAATTTGAAAGAGAACTTACCTGAAAATAAACAACACTATATTAACCATCTGAATGGTCAAATTAAATGAAGTTAAATACCTCGCATTTACACAGTCCGTACCTCACAGGAAACATATTACGTCTCCGCTACAAAGCCCAACCGGTTAATGCTGTTTGGGGATACAGACGCTGTTTATTGTGAGAACCATACGGAACACACAAATACACTTCCAAATAATATATAAGAATCCAGTGCGTACCTCACAGGAAACACTTTACGTCTCCGCTACAAAGCCCAACCGGTTAATGTTATTTGGGGAGACAGCCGCTGTTTATTGTGAGAACCATACGGCACACACAGATACACTTCCAAATAATATATAAGAATTCAGTCCGTACCTCACAGGAAACAGTCGCTGTTTATTGTGAGAACCATACGGAACACACAAATACACTTCCAAATATATATAAGAATTCAGTCCGTACCTCAGAGGAAACACATTACTTCTCCGCTACAAAGCCCAACCAGTTAATGTTGTTTGGGGAAACAGCCGCTGTTTATTTTGAGAACCATACGGACAGATACACTGTGCCAGCAAAATGGTGTTAATGGGTTAAGCACAGTGTCAGAACTTCCAGTTGGCTTGTGTAGTAACGAGAAAGGACGTTTAAGATTTCGATATACACAGAACATCCATCACACGAAAAACCAAAGGCCAAAGTTTGGTTCCATTTATATATGAAAATTTTAAGGGGTGTCAAACGGTAGGAGAGTGGTGGAAGTGGTAGTGGCCTGATATGAAGTATGTTTCCAAGAAAGGACGGAGGAAAGCCTGGAGGAATCTCAGTGAGGAGAGCCGGTGTCCTGGCCGGGAATGACCCGAAGACATTCAGGCGCGTATTCCCATGCTGAAACAGTACCAAGAGCATGCACATGGAAAAACAACTTTCTAGTTCAAGAGGAGATTTAAATGAGTCCTTCCCGCAAAGTAAATGAAATTGTCTGGAAACTCTCGAAGTTCGATTACAGCCGAGATTTTCATCCTCTCTGCTCGATCTCGAGGAATGATGGCTTTCGCAAGCAGTATCTGTTGGCAATGGTTTCGTGGGAACGTGACCACCTGCTTGCGCGCGCATTCCGCTGAGCCGAGCAGGACAGTGGGACATGAGAAGCTCACAAGATCCCGCCATGATCCTTGTACTGAGCCATATAAATCCACACATTTACCAAGTTAAGATTCGTTTTAATATCACCCTCCCGCCGACAATTCCGTCTTAAGCGGCCTCTCTCTTTATATGACCCTACGAAAGCTTCACACGCATCTCATCTCATTATTATGCGACCAAAGAGCGCAAGTCCTGAGGCTCCTCATTATGCCGCCATCTTCTCCAGCCGAGTTTCACACCCATACAAGACAAAAGGCGAAATTGCGGGAGAAAGAAAGGTAAAACTATCCCTACCATTCCCACCGTTCTGCTTTACTTCGGTCCAGCCACCCCCTCCCCCCACCCGGTCTTCCCACAAGTTACCATTTTCTTCCACGCAAGGCTCACTCGTCTACCCTGAAGATGGAGCCTGCACCTTCTTTCGAAACGTTAACACTATCTACAAAAACTACAAGGCGTCACCGAGAACGTTGCCTCAAACGGTCAGGCTTCTAACATCCTGGTTCGAATCTCGCCCGAGGCACCAGATATCGTAACGTTTCTCTAGGTTTTCTTCGGTCTCCAAGAGAATGGTGGTATATCACACGGAAATAGGCCACGGCCACTACCCCCACATTCTCTGGAAATCATTATTCGTTGGTAATATTAATCGTTCGGTGCTGACGGGGGGGGGGATGTAGCAGCACGGTTGAGGCACTGCGCTACAAGCCGGAAGGTCGCGGGTTAGATTCACTATGAGGTTATTGCATTTTTCAATTAACCTAATCCTTCCAGCCGCACTATGGCCCTTGGGGTAAAGGGCGGCCGGCCGACGCGTAAGGCTGACAACCTCACTGCCATCTGTGAAATAACAGTCTAGAGAATGTGGGAGCCTCGATGTCTCACAGCCCTATGGGCCCCCACGCCCTGTTACAGGGTCAGTTTTACTTTTTTTTTACCTTAACATTTGATGCTGTTTTATTCTGTAACACTGACAACGTCGATATACATAAACCATAAATGCCTAAAATGCACGGCGTCACATCCCAGGAAGTTGTAATCCTGAACGTGGATCACTTTAGCTTTATTAAAATCTGGGCACGACTGCCTAGAGATCTGTCCACCCGCCCGCAGTCTAAGAATATTACTTGAGACTTGTTCACGGCCGCTCAATGTCAAACTCGGATCATAAAAAGATTAAACGTCAGTCCAAAGCAAACAGGTGGAGCGGCTGCCAACATATGTCGCGCCTCTGTGTCCGCCTTAACGAGACCTGCGCATGCGCACGTAAAGCTCTATCTTCTGGGACATAACGCCGTGCAGTCTGAGAGGACTATATAACTGCGCCATATCAGAACTCCTCACAAAGTAAAGTTGTCTCTGTGGTTAACTAATTATGCACTACGCCATGTAGACGTATGGGGGAGTGGAGGTAGAGCTCTCACCATTCTTGACCTAGATACTGGATTGAGGTGAGTGATCAGAATCACGCTTCGGGCCGCTTTACCCCACGGTGGAAGGTCTGTATACTTCCTCATGTGATTCCAACTACAGAAATACTTCGATTCAGATGATATTAAGATTACGAACTTTCTGGACGCCAACTCCGTGTAATTTAGTACACCAGTAGCGTCTATCCCTTCACCGCCAGGAACAGGTTTGTCTGAACGAATGACCCGGAGAGCTATGCTGGCGGGAGCGAAAGGTCGTGGTAGTTCCACCCATGCCAGAGGAAGTGAAGTCCCTGGTCATCCAGGGGTTGGCCTTGGGTGTAGCGACACCACCCCGGAAAAAAAAATTGTTGTTAGGAAGCCATGGAGGGGTCCAGGCCGGGATTGTAGCGCCAGTAAGGAAAGACAAAATTTTTCATTATCCTAAAAGACAAGTACCCGACAAAAGTTGCGCGTTTTCCAGCATGCATATTTTCCAAACACTACAACACAGATATGTATCAAAGGGTTTGGATGTCACAACCTTGACAACATTGGGGATCTAGCGACGACAGGCGCTCAGACGGCGGGCGTTCGGTTCCCGTTTTGTGGTCCGCCTCAGGGCGTTGTCAGCATTCAGACAACAAATCATGAAGTGGAAAGGGTTTGCAAGGAAGTGGTTATGGTGTAACCACGGTACTGCCCTGACATCTGGATGCACGGCACAAGAAAAGCCACAAAAACCTCAAGTGCCCCGGGTGATAATCGAGTCGAGCACCTTCAGAATACAAATTAGGCTCTACGTCAACCTGCTCAGCCATTTCAATACAGACAGAAATAAAGAATATGAGGTTGAAGCGGCGTTCAATGGCATAAAGTTCGTATCAAATTTAATACAAATCTATCATCTGGTACAAAATCGAGAATATGGGGATCACGTAAGCGTGACATTTCCAACATCATAACATCGACCAAGGGACCGGACTCACGTCCCTACGAGGGTTCCGAAAACGGGCCGGCTGTTACATAAATCATGTCATTGCAGGCTGAGGTGTGTGGACGGACGCGTGACTAACGCAGAAGAGCCCTGAGGTCAAGCGTCAGGTGTGAAGTGAGGTAAAGATACCGCTGGCGTCCACACAAATCCACTGTAAACTTGGATGACACATCTACTGTTTACTTGAGCCAAAAAAAAAAAAAAAGTGAAAGCTAACCAAAAACAAGTGCACCACTGCCAAATAAACTATCCTCTAACAGGTACAATTTTTATTCTACGCTGAAAATAAAGGCGTTGCAAAAGCTCTACGTCGGTTCACAGCAAAACCGAGAGAAAGCACTTTCAGATTGTGCAACTACAGACTTCGGGGTGCAGTGAATTCCTTCAGAACGTGCTCTTACAGACTTCTGGGTGCAGTAAGTTCCTTCAGATCGTACAACTACAGACTTCGGGGTGCAGTGAGTTCCTTCAAAATGTACTCTTGAAGATATCTGAGTGCAGTAAGTTCCTTCAGATCGTACAACTACAGACTTCGGGGTGCAGTGAGTTCCTTCAAAATGCATTCTTGCAGATATCTGGGTGCAGTAAATTCCTTCAGAACGTGCTCTTGCAGACTTCTGGGTGCAGCAAGTTCCTTCAAATCGTGCTCTTGCAGACTTCGGGGTGCAGTGAGTTCCTTAAAACGTACTCTTGCACATATGTGGGTGCAGTAAGTTCCTTCAGAACGTGCTCTTGCGGGCTTCTGGGTGCAGTAAGTTCCTTCAAAACGTATTCTTGTAGACTTCTGGGTGCAGTGAGTTCCTTAAAAATATGCTCTTGCACACTTCTGGGTGCAGCAAGTTCCTTCAAAACGTGCTCTTCCAGACTTCTGGATGCAGTAAGTTCCTTCAAAACGTAATCTTACAGTACAAATATTATGTTTCTGGACATTATGCACCGTCCACTTTATCTAAAATACCGTCCTGTTGGTTTATATTTCAAAACAACGTTTCGGAGGCTGGATTCTGTCTCCATCTTCAGGTAAAACCTATTTCCGAAGATTAGGATTAGATCTATCGATTGGGCCCAAATGTGTCGGTTTTACTCCCAGGAAGATTCCTGGTACTCATCTTTATTAGTCTGAGTCGACCCCAGGGCCATAGCGCGGTTGGAACGATCAGCTGTTTTAACCGACAGTGAAATTGGGAAGAAAAACAAAATATATGACAAAGCTACAGGAACCAGACATGCAGAACAGTCGAATCAGCTGTTAGGGAAGTTCGGCAGGACTGGACTCTAGAAGGAGCTCCCAGATACTACACGCAAATCAACATTCTGATGCTCGGTCCCATGACCTGAAGAAGTCTGCAACTGCACATGGTGTCAGTGTGTCTGGTCCCTGCTTGCACCCTTCTCCGGCCTCTTTGGCTCTTATCTTTCTGTCCCTGGTCTCTACATCTGAGAGTCCACAAACGAGTGGCGGGGTAGCTCAGTCACCTTAGTGTAACAGGCGAGAAAGTCCGCGCAGATTTCGCTGCCAACGCATGGGATGCAAACTTGAGGTCCGGTCTTCGAGCCCACACCCGAGCGGCGGGGGAGCTCAGTCACCATAGTGTAACAAATAGTAAAGTAGGACAACTTTCTATCATGTTCCTGTCTGCTTTAGACAGTCTACAGACATCAGTACACTTGCCAGCGCTGCTACATTCTCTTCAGCTATAGGCTCGCCAGGGCTACAGAAGCAATTCCAACACAATATCGGTCACAGCTGCCATAAAGCTGACCCCCCCCCCGAACAAGTCAGCAATTTCAGTGCCTTTATTGCATATCAATATTTACATTACCTAAGCACGAATGCCAAAGCGGACACAGCGCTGGTTAACCGCACGGAGCTGAATGCAAAACAGAGTTACGTTACGTCAATACAACAAACCGCTGAATAAACACGTTCCGCGACTACTGCCTCTGTCTACTCGGCTCCTAGCACAACTAGACGTCCCGGCTTCGATGTTCAGAACGGAGGCGCATTCTCAACGCAGTTGACTTCAGGCACTAAGATACAAGCCGGTGGGTCGCGGGTTACATTCCTCAACTGGCCTAATCCTTCCAACCGTCTCAGCCTTTAACAGAAACGAGAACCAGGGATCTTCCTCGGGGTAAAGAGCGGCCGACTGGCCGGCGCGGAAGGGTGACAACCTCACCGCCATCTGTGAGCCGACTCTCTAAAACAGTGGTTCTCGTCCTTTGTGAGACCGCGGCCCGGTAAATTCTTCCTTTGCAAGACGAGGATCGGGTACCGGGCCGTGGCCCGGCGGGTGAGAAACACTGCTCTAGAACATGTGGGAGCCTCGACGTCTCACAACCCTCTTTCTCTTTATACGCAAAGGCTGTGTGGCCACGTGACAACAGGTGAGACTGAGAGAAGCGACATTAACTAAACCAAGACCAAACTACGTGGAGCTGAGCCATTCTTGAGAAGCGGCAAGTCGCTCGGCTACTCAAGAGTTTCCCAACACTATACGGAACCCGGAAGTTCATTGCCGTGTTCACAAGAGCACTCCACTGTGCCACATCAATCCAGTCCATACCACCCCAACCTATCTCCCTAAAATCCATTTTAATATCATCCTTCCACCTATGTCTAGGTCTTCTTAGTGGTATCTTTCCTTCCGGCTTTCCCAACGAAATCCCATGTGCAGTCATCTTATCTCCATGCGTGCTACATTCCTTGCCAATCTCGTCAACTAAACCAAAGAAACAGCAAATTTTTGACAAATTATAAAGCACCCAGTACTACATTCTGCGACGCGAAGTCGTGCAGTCCGACAGATGTCCGTCCGAACCTCAAATTCTGGCTGCTCCACTTGATACGCTATGCACACAAACACACCCTTCGGTCCGCGCGAGCGGCTTCTGCTTTCACCTCTCTTAGTTAGTTAGTTAGTCATTTTGAGGGTGGGTTTCCCCATGCACCGCGACCAGTTTGATCTATTGTGCTTCCCTCTATGATATTCTACCAGTCTCTATACCCTACCGATAAATGGTGCGTACCATCAGTCCCGCCGAGCAAGCGAGTTCGGCCACTTGCTTAGCGGTGTCTATAATGCTTCCCCCATCTATCAGAGGCCTTAGAGACTATTGTTTGGCGGGAAACATCCTGGAATTTGGATCACTCCTTTGGGGATATGAGGTTCTTTTACGTGCCGTAAAGTTATGACACGGGACACACAGCTTAAAGTCCCTCCCGAAGGACTTGTTCCTTGAATTTTTCCGCCCTTAAAAATTCGACGACCTCCGCCGGGTATTTGAACCCGCGTACCACGAGTCATGAGGTGGGAACGTTACCTCTAGACGACGGAGGCCGCTTTCACCTCTCTTACATTCAGGCCCTTCATCCACTGCTACGTGACATGTTTCGACGTCACAAGGACCATCTTCAGGTATGTATGTTGTTGCACGTGAATTGTTTCAATGTGGGCACAGAACTCAGTGAAAAGTTGACAGGGCGTGCTGTGGTGTCTCCCATACCGTCGCGTGCGTCTGTACTGGCCGCACGGTGTCTTCTCCCGATCGAACACTGGGATCGTGGGTTCGAATTCCACCCGAGGCATGGATGTCTGTGTATGCGTTTTTCTGTGTGTAGGTAGCGGAGTCCTACCGACTGTGTATAGATTAAGAAACTGAAAAAGCNCAGTCTAAGCCAGTTCATTTCACTTCACAGTTCTCTATTTTTATGCGTTAATAACAAGCTCTGGGATCAACCAGTCACCTACTTTTCTATGAAACGACACGGACCGCACAGAAAACGAAAAAGGAGAGGTACACAAACAGCAAGGTGATCTCATAAGCCTCATTTTATTTTTCAAAATATGGCAAGTATAACGCTGCGGTGGAACCGAGTTTCATGTCCTTAGAAAACAGAATTTCGTGAAAATCGGCCAAATAATTCTGAAGTTGGAAGGGAAATACATACATAGACACAGACAGTGCGGTAATAGGTGGACATCCCAGCGCGCGGATAAGTAGACAAGGCTCAAAGCGTACTGCATGCAGGGCACAATGCTAATGCCAAAGGAACACTTGAAACCTGCAAATCACGCGGGATGCTGCTATGGCCATCAGGACGAAAATAATAATAATAAAAAAGCGCCTTTGGTTCGTCCATGATGTTCCAAGAGCAACAAAACTTTCCCCACAATACTTCTAACCAATAAATTCTAAATTTAGTTCCTCTTCGAGAGAAAACTCGAATACAATTACTCAGCGCAATCACGCTAACACGAAACTGCACTGCTCCTTTCTTTGCAGAGATCCGATGCTACACGCTGACAGTATCCAGACCAGTGTTTCCCAAACAGCGCTCCGCAACCCCGACGTTGTGCAACGAAATTCAATTACTATATAAACAATCAGTGCTGGGTAGGGTAAATTGCTGCTGGTCCTCGCCAGTACAGTCGTTCATGGTCGCGACCCATGTAGTTCTGGGAAGAACTAATCGCCTACCTACTTCCCATTGATATGACATGGATCGCAAGCGTACGACAATTCTTTTGTTGGTTGTATTCGCTGCCGCGAGAACGTGTTCGTCTAGCAACGATACCGGAAGACACACACACACAGGTACACAGAGAAAGTGGGCTGAAGAGTGTAAGCAGGAATTGTGAACTACAGACCCGCCCTCTCGTCAGAGAGAGCGCCCCACACCAACAAACCCGCAACTGTCCCACAGACATAAAAATCTGGCCGTAAGCCCCAGATGAGTGCTTTATTCCAAGACAGACTGGCCGACTAACCGTCTGTCGTAACATGAGACCCAGACTCAAACCAAGTCAACTCGTGTGCAGGAGTCCAAAGCAAGAATAGTTCAGTTGGAAGGAAGCCGCCGTTCATGACTTCAGCCCGGAAGCAGAGGAACAGCCACTGTTAGGAGCCGTTACCAGGAGAAAGGCTAGTGGAGACTGTAACAGACTGAAAACAATAGTCGACGTGCACTGGTGATTTGTAAAGTGTGGAAATGGGCGATAGTGTTTTAGTTATTTGTAGTTACGACTTTTAAGTGGCCAATAAATCCAATTATCGAAACCCCCGTCCATGCTGCGTGACAATATACAAGAATTTTGTTAGGTGCTCCGTAAAGATGTTTCAAGTGCGCGGCTAAACTAAACTCAGAAAACACTGCTCCAGATCGTGCAAATCTCCGTCACGAGATCTGAAACGAGGACCTCCCGAGCACGCCTCTAGAGCGTTGCCGCTATGCCAGCCAGCCCGCCCGGCAACGTATTTCAAGCAATGCATAGGACTGGTGCCGGAAAAGCGTTCTAATCTAAGAGGTCTTGCCATCTACTTCTGGGTCTCCGCACGTCTCTCTTGCCCTTGAGATTCCCTTAACTCGCATTCCACGATTTCTCTCCCGCTCGCTAGATGTCAGTATGTAACCGGAAGGCCCTGCGGCCCGCCACCTCGACACAGGTTTTCTTGGTTTTCCTATGTCTGTCCAAGCAACCGCCGAAATGGTTCCCACGTTCCCAGATGCTACTGCGAGCTTCTCATGCATCCCTCCCGATTTAACGTCATCACAATTATAACTATTTGTTCTGGAGATCACTTTACCAAGTTATGCAACTTTCGATTAATCAAATCAAAATTCGGCGGCCGATGTTTACATTAGTTCCCTACACTTACTACATAATGTAAAGTCATCATAAACTCTGTTCATAAACACCCAGGCTAGTGAGCACTGCTCAGGGCCCTGGATAACTTCCATGGACGAAAAAGTATCAGGCCATGGGCTTGATATGTACCTCTCTCTGTCCCAGCTTTTGAAGAGATGTCAGTTACCTTCCGACCCTACGAAGGTAAATTTATGGTACTTCTCGTTACTAAGCAGCGAGCGGGCGGGGGACATACGCACTCTCACCACTCACGATACAATAACACGGTGTATAATATTGATGGGTAAGACATACAACATGCGTGGAAGAGATAAGAAATGCCAACAAAATTTTAGCCGTGAAATCTGAACGAGACAATTTTGGAGAGCCAAGCGTGAATGATGATGCCTGGCGGGCAAACTGACACAGGGCCAAGTTTTCTCCAAGTATTTCGATTTCCCTTGACAACTTCAATTCAATCATATGCTCAATTTTTAGCTTACATTCATTATTGTGAAAAAAGAAACACTGAAAGTAACCCCATCAGATCACCATGCTGTCTGCGTACCCTCCCCATTAAATTCGGAATGACTGAACCGATCTTTATGAAACTTGGTACATAAATCAAGCCACCTGTGCCCTCTCAATGGCGTACTCCATCAGTCTGTGTCTTTATGTGTATCTTCGTATCGTTGCTCGGCAACGGTTCGGCAAGAACGTTAACGCGACAAAGAATACACGCGCAACAAGAACGGAACGGTTGGACGTGTCATGTTACGGAAAATATGCTCAGAACTTCTTGTTTACAACTGGACTGCACTGATGCCCAGGAGAGCACACCAGAGCAGACGGTGGTAGGGATCGCGACAAATATTTAGCGCGCGTGCGTGGGGGCGAGCAGTATAATTTTGTTACAAGGTTCCCAAGCTTTGTCTCAAACTGCACTCCGCAGCGCGAACACACCACTTCCGGCCGGTAACACAAGACACAAAACAGGCAACGTATAAACGCCAATAAAGAGAACCAGGTCACTCTGCGAGCCTCGACGCAATAAAGCCGGAATGGCTGTACTCAATTACACAGTATTCACAATTTCCAATCTAATTTAGCTTTATTTGAGGGAAGGGAGTCGGGATAGCGTAGTCGCTACGAGTTGGTCCAGCGAGGGGTTGGAGTTCGAGTCCCGGTCAGGTCAAGAATTTTCTCTTCTCCACGTCGTCCAGAACGGCTTTGGGCCCCACCCATCCTCCTATCCAATGGGTATGGGGGACTCTTTACCCGGGGGTAAAGCGGCCGGGGAATGAAGCTGACCACCCACCCCCAGCTAGTGCCGAGGTGAAGAAAATGTGGATCTATACATTCGCTTCCCCATACGCCTTCTTGGCGTAGTGCTTAATTAGTTAAGCAGAGGGACAACTTTACCTTTACCTACTTGTGGACACATCGCAAAATCCAATCAATGGTATATGAAAGGAAGGTAAAGTTGTCCCTGTGCTTAACCAATTAATCACTACGCCATGAAGGCATATGAAGGATTGGATGTATAGATGCACTTTTTAGACCCGGCATTAGCTGGAGGTGAGTAGACAGCTTCGGGCCCCGGCTGCATTACCCCCGGTATCCACTCGATGGGTCCCAAAGCCGGTCTGACCGACACGTAGAGGAGAAAAAAATGTTTACGCCATGAGGACTCGAACTCCGACCCTTCGGCCGTCCGGCCAGTCGCTATACCGGCTCCCACGATATACAGTTAGTCAAATGGCCAGGTTGGCACAGCGGTAACGGTACAGACTTGGTTCGAGTCCCAGCCGACTCCGGCCATCCTGCTTGAGGTGTTGCGTGTTCTTCTAAGGCCCTCTATGAAAATGTGGCGATACAACCTGGTTTACAACACGACCGCCTACTTTCAGATCCTTACTCCACGCTGCATTTCCTAGATACTGACGTCATACAATAGTCACAGGCCTATGAAGTCAGTTTACAGACAGGCCTAGAGGATTTCACTGTGCATCAGTGTGGCTGAGAATCAAAACTCGAGCGAATAGAAGCATTTCGATTTCTAAAACAGAGGCCTCCTGGTGGCTCCAAAAATTGCAATTTCCTTTCAAACGGCTCAGTCAGTTTTGACCACATTTAACTGATGCATGGCGACGATCCTTGTGATATCTTCAGAAAAACAACGGCATGCCCTTTGGCGGTCCAAATGTGAAACCTTAATTCCGTTTTGAAAACGGCTTCATGTGTCACTGAAGCCATCGTAAACAGGTTTATTATTCACAAGCAGGTCAAGTCAACAGCCGCAGGAGGCGAAGAAAAGAGAAGAGAAGTCTCGAATGTGAGACAGTAAAATATGATCGCAAGCCCCATGGGACTTGGACCCGAGAATGACTGCGCTGGTGAGGGCCAGCAACAACTGTAAACGACAGACCCGTCCCCTCGTCAGGGAGGGAGCGCCCCATTTCAACAAACCCGCCAATTGTCTGACAGTAATAAAGATCTGGCCGAAAGCCCCAGATGGGTGCTTTACTGCAAGACAGACTGGCCGACTGTCCATCAGTCGTAACTCAGGCTCAGTCGTAGGAGGCAACGAAATGGTGACCCAGTTCCTGAGGATATAACCAGGCCACCCTGTTCCTGGGGGATATAAATATGGGGACCTAGTGCTCCAGTTTGGGGAAGTCTCAAATTTGAGACAGTAAAAGGTGGTCATGAATCCCGCAGGACTAGGACCTGAGAACGAATGTGCTGGCATGGCCCAGCAGCAATTGTAAATGACAGACCCAACCTGTCATCAGAGAGGATGTTACATAAGGGCTATAACCGCAAGTGTTCACTTGGAAAGTAAAAATTACTGGTCGTGAGTCTCAAAGGACTTGGCGCCAAGAGGAACTGATTGGCGGTAAACCGCCAGTCATAACTCTGACTCTGAGTTTAGCTGTGAGACAGTCGCCAGCCAATAAGGACATGAACACGGAAGCTGAGAGATCTACAGCATTGGAAGCCATTACCAGGCGACAACCAGAGATCTACAGCATTGGAAGCCATTACCTGGCGACAACCAGTGAAGACACAGCAGGCTGAGAAGACTCAGTGCATGCTGTAGTGAAGTGTAAAGTGTGTGAACTAGTGATAGCACTATACTTACTTGTAGTTATCTTCTGTAAGTGTTCAATAAATCCAATTACCAATCCAGACGCCATGTCTAGTCACTCTATCATGTGACTCTCTTATATTTTCTCGGATACACTCCTGTCAACATTTTCTTTCTGCACAGCGTGGAGCTATGGGACAATCGAGGGATATCAGAACTCTGAAGATCTTTTAATGATAATCTAACAAACTGATTACTAGTAATCTTCTCAACTTTGTCATTTAATATTGTGGCGACTCTGTAAACAGCGACTGTAAACGACAGCAACATACATAATAGAACAACGGTGTTATGCTACCCATTTCTAAACAACAGTTGTTGTTGAAAATGGTGTTTTCGGTCTGTGAGAAACTGTTATAAAGAAGAGAACTGAGATAACTGGTCGGTACAAATTCCATACATATATAATTAGATAACAAAATTATGCAGGCAAAAAGCAGAAGTCATACAAAATCATAACGAAAATGTTCACAATACTGGTCAAGGCGAAGCCCGACATAGAAAGTATAAGAGGCTTAAACCTGGCGGCAGTCAAGCATACGACCGTCGAGTGACTAGACTGCCATTGTAGCAGAAGCTACTAGAAATAGGGCATAAACTGCTGTGCTGAACCTGGACTGACAGAGGCCCTGTATATATTTTATATACGTTTAATATGTAAAATGTAAATATCGTTTACATTATGACAAATGACTTACTACTGTACACAGTGACCCTAACAAAAGACAAGACTTATCCTCTCGTCAGAGAGGGCGCAACACAATAACAAGACCGTAACTGTAAAAAACAGTAAAAAATATCTGGTCATAAGCCCTAGGTTGAGCTCACCACCAAGACTGACTGACTGACTTATTGACCGTCAGTGGCAATGTGACTTTGACAACGAGTCAGTTCATAGTTGAGGGTTAGCACTTCATCTGAATTTTGCAAGGGAGGCTGAGAAAAGATGGCACTATAGTTGAGAGCTGACAGCAACTGTGCATGGGCAGCTGTGATAAGAGGTCCTGTGCACATGAAGCTGAAGAATCTCCAATGTTCGAAGCCGTTGCCTGGGAATGGATGGTGAAGACACAACAGGCTGGAAAAGGTTTAGCAGGCACTGGGGTCATTTGTGAACAGAGGAGATTAGAAATGACGCTCTTAATTGCTTGTAGTTCCAAGTCGTGTTTATAAATGGTCAATAAATGCATTCATCAACCCAAACCCCATCTATAATCACATACATAAATTGTGACAATATGTTTCAAATAACAGTTCCAGTGATAGAGAATCAAAACAGGCCCAATTTCCAAAACACTGTGGTTTCACATTGTCCAAAAGAATATTGTAAATGATAAAAATTGTTTGACGAGTACAGTCTTTCACTTGTGCTGATTACTTGCTCTGCTCCCACCTTGAAACCGTTCCTTCAGACTGTCAGGCTCTCTTGAAACCAGAGGGCATTACAAACCTTGACAGCCTCAAATCCTACACAATGTTTAGCCTGCTAGTGAAAGCAACAACAAAATAACACGCAATTACAACACAATGTTTCATTTTCTTGAACCACAAAAATAAGACTATAAGCAACCCCATTATTGCAAGGTAATAGAACGCAGTCACTAGCAGTGAAGTAAAATGACAGTGCAATTGCCAATAACAGTCACAGAAGATCTATTGAGCAATAAATCCTTAACCTGGGACAAAATGAAGCTAGGACGCAAAGTGCTTGTCAGTTCACAGACCTTGTAATGAAAAACTTTCCTGTCACTCTTCATGGTCTCAGGAAGTAAAACTATAAATTCTCTATCACTCCAAGTTGCTTTCCAGTATGTGTTACAGTCTGCCTGGATAGCTCAGTCAGTGTTATGACTAAGCTACCAGCTGTACAACAGACGGAGAAAAAAAAAACTCCGTGGTCTGTAATCCGCAAGCAAACTATACCAACTGAACAACCGCCACTTGTCAGTGAAGTCCGTGCCAACTTTTGTGGATAGAGGGTGTCACGTGGTCAGCAAAATGGATCCCCACAGCCGTTAATCTCAGTTTTCTTGACTGGACAACAGAGGAATCACGGATTAAATTCATGGCACAAGCAGAGTTATCATCCCTTCTTCATAGTGTCCAGATTGGGTCTGGGGTTCATCTAGCCTGCTATACAATTAGCACCAGAGGTCCTTCTGCCAGCGGCTAAACAAATGGTGGTGAAGCTGAGAACTCTGACACCTATCTCGTGCTGATGTTAAGAATGCATGAACATATATCCCCCCCCATACATCTTCATGGCATGGATCTAATTAAGCTCACACAACTACAAACTTCTGCAAGTGTGCCAATGTTAGTACATCGTGTTATTCAGATGTAAAACAAATTCACAGTAGTTTGTTTTTATAGACAACCTGTACCAAAAAAAAAAGGCCCTCTGGATAACATCAATACTTACTGAGTACTATTACACTTACGTAACTGAGGCTAGACACTACATGGTAAGTTTGTTTTCAGAAATTTCCCAGGTACATTTCAACGAGCTTCATGTTGGAGACACAATAAATCTCAGAAAGTTAAGCAACTTCTTAAGCAATTGGTACCCTTTACTGACTGTGGGAGGGCCTTCTCAAATTGATCAGCTCATCAGCTGTGAAAGGAAGACCGAAACGGAATATTGATTTGAGAGCAAATGTACAAATGTTTCTCAATTTATTCTTTGGCCTCAGAATTTATTTTATGCAGGTAATTTGGGCCTATATAATATAAAAAATAGCTCAACATGGCAGAACACAAAATCTGAACATTTTTGCATTCATGATCCTAACTGGTGGAACTGTGGTCAAATACTTCAGCATGGTGAGAATGAAGACACATCCCATGCGTCACGCAGGGAAGTTCCAAAGTCCCCCGCAAACAGGCAACCCGAGATGCAGATGGATTTTTGCATTCCACCATGCATAAGAAAGGACATTGCATTATTGAAAAAAAAACCTCTGCTTCTCAAACTATGCTTCGACAGAAGAGCAGTGTTTCATGAGCCAGTACGAGGCGATCTGCCATTGAAACCAAGTAACTGCAGTCTGCTACCAATCTCTCTTGGGGGAGGGAGTGGGCATAGAATTCTCTCAACTTCTCACGTTTAATTTTTTGCTTAGCTTTTGTCTGTACTAGATGTCATTAAATAATGACTACTAACAGACTACCGACCACTGTGGACCTGAGTTCTTGGGAAGCCACCAGTTGCTAAGCTGCTGAAGTACTTCCCAATGTTTTATGGAACCTGAAGGTTATTACCGTGCTCGCAAGAGACCTTCACTGCTTCCTATCCTGAGCCAGATCAATCCAGTCCATATCACATCATCCTATCCCTCTAAGACCCATTTTAATATTACCCAGCCACCTACATATTGGTCTTGCTAGTGTTATCTTTCCTTCTGGTTTTCCCACCAATATCCTATATGCATTCCTCGTCTCCCCATTCATGCTACATACCCTGCCCAACTCATCTTCATTGACTTGATAATTCTAATTATACTTGGAGAAGAGAACAAGTTACGAAGCTCCTCATTATGCAGTTTCCTCCAACCTCCTATCGCGTCACTGCCAAACTGAGATTCTATTTAGCATATATTACTTTTCTTCCTTAAGGTCGCCTGCACTAGGTCTGATGTACCTCAGAGTTATTGCATATATATGTATGACTATGGATGAGGTTCGGATTGGTGAATGGATT
This sequence comes from Cryptotermes secundus, assembly GCF_002891405.2. Taxonomy (NCBI): domain Eukaryota; kingdom Metazoa; phylum Arthropoda; class Insecta; order Blattodea; family Kalotermitidae; genus Cryptotermes; species Cryptotermes secundus. The sequence continues at coordinate 481,501 of NW_019734309.1, forward strand.
TACTGACCACTTATGATGGGGTACCCAAAAGAAACCGAACTAATTTTTTTGTGGGTAGAGCTTTTGTAATACCGCGTTTTGCCGCTATGAGCGTATAGAGCTAACATTCCTGAGTCGATAAGCCAACTACCGTTGCTTCAGAAGGTAACGACTAGTTTCAGCAGAGTTTATAGTGACAACTGTTTTGTGTGATCGTCGTTTTTGCAATGACTGATTTTCGTGAACAGTGTGCGGTGGTGAAATTCTGCTCTTTGCTGGGGAAAAGTGGAACAGAAACTCTTGAAATGTTAAAAACGGCGTATAAGGACGATGCTATGGGGAAAACTCAAGTGTTTGAGTGGTTTTCCCGTTTCAAAAATGGTGAAATGTCAATTGATGACAAACCTCGTTCTGGTTGTCCTTCCACGGCCCGAACACATGAAAATGTTGAAAAAATTCGTGAAATCATCAAGGCAGATTGATGATGGACCACTGAAGAAATTGTGGAGCTGTCGGGAGTGACTTGGAGCTTAGCGGCCACATTTGTGGCAGTTGGGTGACTGGTTTTTCCATCATGACAATGCCCCTGCTCACACAGCCCTGTCTGTATGACAATTCTTGACCAAAAATGGTATGACCCCTGTTCCTCACCCTCCACACTCACCCGTCCTTGCCCCGTGCAACTTTTTTTTGTTTCCTCGAATGAAAAGAGACATGAAAGGAAAAAACGACAGAGGCGCTGTCAAGCATCTCAAAAGATGAATTTAGACAATGTTTTGAAAAATGGAATAAAAGACTAGACAAGTGTATTAGTGTAAGTAGAGAGTACTTTGAAGGGGATTGAAGAATTGTGCTTAAAATTTGAATAAATAAGTTTAAAAAAAAATAAGTTCGGTTTCTTTTGGGTACCCCCTCGTATACACAGAACTCAGAACTACAAGTAATTACAGTGCCATCGCTAATCTCTGCAACACTGCAAATAACTGCAGCAGCCGCTAAGTCTTCACTAGAAGTTTCATAGCAACGGCTTCTTAACAGTGCAGATTCTTCAGCTTCTGTGCTCACATCAGACTGTGCAGCAGATATCCAGCAACCTGACCCTCAAAGTCCAAGACCACATTACTTTACGAGTGCCCTGCTTATAATATCTTAGCATGGACCACATAGAAAACACTCCACTTCCATTGTTGTAGTCCAACTGTTACATTATTAAGACTCTGTTGCCTAGAATTGGCTCTGGTATACGTGCCTATCTCACGATCACTGCATAGCAACAGCTATTCCAAAATATCTTTGACAATATTAATAAAATATAATTTTTCTTCTGATTTCAATATTTCAAATACCAGACTACATACAGCTGATCAGTGTACTCACCTGAACCACTCTCGTTGTCTGTAAGACCCCCACACTCGTCTTCTGACTGTTTCTTGGCCCGGTCAACTAAAATGACAAAAAAGCAAAACCAGCATTAGACTGAACAGTATGAGGGCAACAAATCGTTCAAGGGATACCGGATACTGTCCATTTCAGCTTTCTTTCGGGAGTAGTGGATCTGAATACTGAACTGAGGAAAATTTTAAATGAAGGGAAATTACCACTGAGATTACTGACTTTGGATCATTGAAACTGAACATTAAGGAACATCAAATGGAGATTTTTACAGATCCAGGCCTCTTTTAACCATCCACAAAACCACACAACTCTGTAACTCACAGACCAATTGTTAAGTTCATTAAGAGAATTAAACTCAGTGATGACTAGCATTGTCTCTGAGATGTGACCGGCTGCTTGGTCAGAACAAATATACATATCAAATCTTTTCCAAGTTTCCAAGTTCTTACTTCAATTGTGCTAGTATGTAGTCCAATCAGAGATGACATTTACAGGAGATGTCAGGGAGTAAAGATCAGTTTAATGTAGCACTGGACCAAGCAGGCTGGTGAAAAAGTAATGAACTAGGCTTACTTTCAGGAGAAATACAGTTTCAAATCTTTGACAGAACACTGGTCATCCTGAGTGAGGTTCCTCATGATTTTTCTGCCTCTCAAGGGAAATGCCATGACATTATCTTCATTAGGACACAACCGCTTCCATCCAAATCCATCCCAACTCACCAATCATCCTGCCATTTGATGCTACATAGAAGCCCAAAAACATGACGTGGAAAGGGTTAAACCTACATGTGGTCTGACAGACTGATCGTCTTGCAGCCTGTGTCTACTGCTGAACTTCACACTTCCGTGCTGAGTCAGATGGCATGCTGAAGCTATTCCAACGTCTCGGCACACACAGCATTTAGCGTTTGTGGGTAGCAATGCATGCTTAAGTGCTGAAAGAGCTGCAGCATCTGATATGCTTAAAACCCAAAAGACAGTCAAACAACAGCCAACTTCAGAGCTCTGTACCTCAACCAGTATCACACCTAAGAAACGTGATACAAAGTCACTAATTCTTGTAAGTTTTGAGGTTTTCACGGCGATTACTATGAAGACGACTTTCTTCACTAATTCTTAATTAACAGTTTGCTTAAAGCACTGCCAGAAGGACAAAACTACATGGCATAAAATGACTGAATGATCAGTTAGACAAGACGTGACAGGAAGCAGCCACTGCATAATTTGGGGTACCATCGCTACACTTACTCAAAGGGATCGAGAAAACTAGAAGTGCTCTCAATCACAATGACATACCACCTGAGATTCAAACTCAGTTTGTTCTGAAAACAAGCCACAAGCCTTAGCAACTGAGCCAACTTTCCCAGTTTTAAAATATTGTCGCGTATTCGGGGTATAACGCGACAAATAACTTCATGATGTATTTGATGTAGCGAATTTTATTTCACATTCGCACTTACAATCACCCAAATTACAGATTTACGATTACTGCTATCTGCAGTATCACAAATAGTACACTCCAAATGCCAGAATACAACTGACTGGTTGCTGGCTAACTAGGAACTAACTCGGAGGTAGCTCGAGGACTGACTCGTAGGTAGCTCCAGGACTAACTGTGAATAGCCTTCGCTGCGCCTCATGTAGCCTCGATCGGACAATACAGAAAACGGCCACGTAATAAGCACCCTTGTTGCCTGGCGCTATGTTGCTAGTAACGCTAGCGGTAGTAACCGCTGTTACCACCGTCGTCTCTCGCAATCCTGTTTACCCGTGCTGCCCTTGGTGAGGTCATCGCTGTTGACTCGCTTTGCATAGCAACCAGGATGCTAGGACTCGGCTAACTTCGGCTCACTCGGCTTCGCTCGGCAGTGCTCGTGACGTCACCGCGGGGAGAGTTGCGGGGTGATTACTCGCCTATTACGCGAGCGCTACGTTACCGCTACGTGCAGCTGGGGAGGTAGGGGTCAACATGTCACAATATCATGATACACAGTACCAGGGTGTCTAGACATAGTGCTCTAGACGCATGGTTCACATCTCAAGTGGGACACAGGCTCCACTCACTGATGATTTCTGTGGTTTTCTTCAGTGCCTCGAGGAAAACATCAAGATCTTCAATTATGTCATAACCACTTCCTTCCAAATCCCTTCCAATTCATCCACCATCCTACCACTTGACACAACAATCCCTACACTGAAAGTACCACTATGCAATGCACACAAGAAACGTGTTTAAGGAGGCTAGGCATGGACATACCTATCATGGGTCCTATTGATGGCATGGATGGCAAAACTTGAAACCCTCCATCTAGAAGTGCAGCGTGTGAAAGAAAACAGAACTGATTTTAACAAATGGTATTAGTTCAACTCCAGCCAGAACAGAAGTTCATGACATGACATATACTGTATACCGCACTTAACCAAATGGAAGACAAGACCCTTTCCCTGTTTAGGCAAAGGCAAAGTTGTCCCTGTGCTTAATTATCACCCCATGAAGACATATGTGGAAGTGGGGGTATTGATCCATCAATAGGAGGCTGCATGAACCACAGAACTGGCCAAGGCCATGCAGAGAACAGAAAAATCTCTTGCCACTAACAGGCATTCTTTCCCTGTTTACAGAGTTAAAAGAAGAAGGGCCACTTTTCACCTAAGCATCAGATGCCTATATCAGCATCAATGTTTCATGTCCTAACTTCAGTCATTCTGACTGACAAATGTTATACCAACAAGGTTCTATTCTCAGTGGTCACAGAGCTGTCGATAAGGAGAGTTAAGAGGTATCAAATATGACGAATGTTTATTTTAACAGAAATGACACTTAATGGCTGCACGTGTATGTCCATCTAGCATTCACAAACAAATCTTTCATGTCCCCACACATGGAAGTCAAGGAGGCTGAGGTCTGGCAATCATGGCAGCCAATTCTATACACCCTCATAGACAGCTCAGTGACAACAAACTGCACTGTATGGCACTGAATATTTCCTGCTACAGTGAAGTCAACAGCACACAAAATTGTGTGCAAGCATTAAGTGTCAATACAACAAACATCTTTGCTGTATGCAAATTGACTTAATTTTCTTTACCCATAGCTCTGTATGTGTTGAGAACTATACCCTTATGGACGCAAAACGTTTTGCTCAGAACGACCTCAGGAGTCACCTCCCAAAGTTATGATATACAGGATGTTTCATGATCCTGCATGTTAATATCTGTATGCCTTATCACACTGTCAGCGTGCCCCATGAGACACACAGGAGGCATATGCATCAACAAGTTAGCCCAAAGTACAACAGACACTATGGAATGAAAGTATGAACTGGGAAAATGGTAATAAAATTGTATTTCTCGCATAGACGATTCCTAGTAGGGGACGGATTACCATAGATTTGGAGTTGTCTTCCATTCTGGTAAATACGGCAGTTTACATGAACACATCATCAATATTTCATGGTTGCAATTAACATGAACACAGTACATACTCTGAGTGAAGTTATGAGAACTTGGCTTCCTCCTTGCTTCTCGCTCAGGCCGGATCTTCTCCATCAATTTACTTATCCGATCATTGCCCTTCTCCTTCTTTGTCAGAGGACCTGGGCAGTTCTCTTCCACGACCCTCACACAGTGACGATGGATATTTAAAGCACAATCTGCAAAGAGAATATAAGAAACAGGCTTCATATTCTAACCCAACGAGGCAATGTGTGTGTCTGATCTGGAGTCCCCACAGCATTATCTTCTGGTATGTGAAACCGTGTATTCCGGTAGAGGTTTACCAGAGTTTTTGTGGACTGTATTAACTCCCTTCTGTGTGTCTCTCTGTACTGGTTGTTTGGTTACTAACTCTTTGTACCTGATGATGACAACCCAAAAGATAGTTCTCCTCAACATGTTTGTCTAGTGCCTCCAGAGATGGCCTGTATTGACCTCTCTGTCTTCTGCTCATCTATACAGTGGCAAAGAATCCAGTTCTAAGATGGGGCACTCACACATCACATGACCACAATGATGATGGCAGCAGAGGGAGCCCACAGCTTAACATGGACTCAGAAACACAGGGGATGGGGGATTTCCCACATTCCCAACACATAGCAGTACAGTTGAACTCACAGCCAACCACACAAGAGATTCTATATACCAGCAGTGACAAAATATGGCCACCAAACGAACACTTAACACTTCACGGACCGGTGATTTAAATATTTAAATCACCCTGGGGACCAGCATTTTTAAACATACTACCCTAACTTGTGCACTGTTCACTTTAAAAATTAATATAAAATCTCCTAATAAATTTTTTGAACTGAAATTTTTGGAGAACACTTACCAATGCTCCTAGAAGTGCTTGAGGGTGTGATATTTCTTAAAACTTTCCCCTTTGTGAAGTGGCATTACACAGAACTTGCAAATGTAGACACACTCCTTTTTTTGTGAACTGTGCAAACACAGCACAGCCTAGAAGTATTCTTCCCCTTGGAATGTTCACTCTTCAAAATTTTCACGAGGGTATTTTTCCGCATATCACTCAAGAGTCGCCCTGGGGGGTCCACATGAGGCCTTCATGGGGTGGGAGTTGATGGGCCCGGTTGTACTAAGTCTTTGTGTGACCCTGGTTCTGCCGCCACCATCTGGACTGTAGCCCAGGCCTTTGCCACATTCATCAGAAATGCTTTGTATTTCAATTTTGAATAAGGGCTTAGATTTTTTTTGTGGAACCTTGATACTTGTTAATCAGTAGATATGCTTGCTCAACAAACATGAGATAGGCATGTTCCCCTCAAATGCTAGTAATACAAAGTGTTCAATGATCAAGGAAACCTGGCAGCAGTGTAGAGCAGACACAACATTCCTCACAGATTGCTGCTGTAACTGCTGATAGCGGAACGTGTCATTAGCGCTGATAAATGCACGCCTTCAGGTGGTCTGACCTTGTCACTGCAGTCAGTTGCATTAATAGTCAGTCTGTGTTAGAGGTGTCGCTAGGCGGTCGACATTTATACTGAAATGAAGTTCACTATTGAACAGCGTGTCTATTGTCGAAACTTTTGCAACAAAAAAAATTACAGAAAATGTATCCATAAATGTTGTCATAAATATCCTGATTCGCTAGTTCCCACAAAGTCGTGTGTATCCAAGCATGTGACATAAAGCATAAGACATAAAGAAGCAATCAAAAGAGGATTGTGTTGACTGAAAAAAGGTTCATGATATTGAGGCACGTCTACGGATCAGTCCTCAAAAACCGTTACGCTTAGCACAGGAAACCGGTGTTTCACTAGGATCTGCTTTCACAGCCACAAAATTAATCTAATTTGGCCCATATAAAATAACAGTTGTGCATGAGCTGAAATAACCAGATTATGCAGCAAGAATTCCTTTTTGCAACCGGCTGCAGCAAAACGCGCACGATGGAATCGTGGATCCACAGCTTCTGCTCATGACTGATGAGGAGTGGTTTCACGTTAGTGCCCATGTCAATGCACAAAATGTAAGAATACAAAGCGATGAAAATCCTCATGCTATACAGCAAGTGCCATTACATAGTGAAAAAGTGGGAGTGTGGTGTGCTGTAAGTCCGCAGTGAAGCATTGGTCCCTTATTTTTATATGAAACTATGAACTCTGACCGCTACCTTAATGATATACTAACTCTGTTCTTCAGTCAGCTGACTGCTGAAGAAAGACAATATGGGTATTTTGAGCAAGACAATGCTACAGCACATATGGCTAATGCAACCATGGTCGCAATGTGGAAGTGTTTGAAGACAGAATAATCAGCAGGGGACTGTGGCCTCCCAGATCCCCAGATCTAAGTTTTTCGATGGTGTCAAAACTAAGGGTAATGGAATCTACAATTAAAGAGTTTTAGGGTAATGAAATGGTCATTTAATAAACCTCTGTAGGAATGGCTTTTGCTTCCACTAAATTAATGGAAGTTATGCAAAATTATATCAAGACTGTGACCTTACATAACTTACTGTACACAATTACAATAAAATACTTCATTTACATGAGCAGCTAAAGAAACTGTTTCTACATAAATAAATACAATAACATAAATAAATTTTTATGATAATTCATGATATGAAAGAAGCACAAAGGAGCTCAGTTAAGGATCAAAGCAACTACGGGTAGTGTTTGGTAGGAGACATCACTCGTCAAGCAGTTCGTCTGTGTGGTAACAATTTCTGGCAGTGGGAAAACATGAATATCAATTAACTGGTTCATTAAGTCACCCTTAAATGAAAGACAAGTCTGGAAGGCCAAGAATTTCCTACACTAAATGCATCTTACTCGTGGGTTCGAATCCCACTCAGGTCATGGATGTTTGTGTGCGTTTTTCTGTGTTTGTCTACAGGTAGAGACCTTGCAACGAGCTGATCACTCGCCCAAGGAGTTCTACCGTATGTGTAAGATCTCAAAAAACCGAAGTGAACAGAGAAGTTCATGGAGATAGGCCTAGGCCCACTGGGGCTGTAGTGCTAAGGGGGAAAAAAAATGCATCTTACTGACTAAACTGAACTTCACCAGACATGGGAAAATAACATACTGATTGGAATCCCCTCCCCCCAAATCATTAAATATGGATTTCACTGCAACATGAACAAGTGAATCAGGATTTCAGCCCTGTCTGGCCACACAGCCTCTCTATCATTTGGTGGAAGGAGTTATTTTACAAAAATGTCAGTACACAGAGCATTCAGTACTGAATGGTAAAGTAAGCACAGCTGTGCCCTGTGCTTAACTAATGGGGGACTATGCCATCAAAGCGTTTAGAGCAGTGAATGGTAGATTGATAAATTAACTGGAAAGAATTCTGAAAGATGCATTCATGGCATATTTTAGGTACTATCCCAGAATTTGCCTGAAGGGCCTGACTGAGGAAAATCACAAAAATCTTAAGTCATAACAGCCAGTTTTCCAGCCACGATTTGTGCCAAGACCTCCTGAATGACAGTAGAGCGCAACGGTCATCTCACTAGTCCCTACTGTAAGAACAGCAAATCCTTTAATATTTACTGGAAGATCAATTGACTTGAACACTTAAATTCAGGACAATCCTAAATAGGGACAATTTATTAGTGAGATTATTGATTTGGGATCACTTAAATGGAGATCCAGAGTGCATGCAACAGAGGATTATATTGCAAGAAGCTACACACCTGAGCACTGGTATCCCTGCGGACCGATGCCCCAGATTATCAGCTGACAGTGGTTACAATACGTGACTGTATAATACTGATGTGCAACGAAGTGATGGCCACGTACAGTCACCTGAAATTATAAGATGTTCTTCATTACGGTACAATCAACAACACGACATTCTACCAATACATTTTCTTCCACAAAACACAGAGTGGGACCAAAGAGACATCCGCTATATCTGCATATTTTGACTCAACCTGAAATGAAATGAAACATTATTAACCACAGAATTACCTGCTCTCCCCCCAGACACAGATGTTCCTCGTCAATATCACAATGTACAGCAACCAAAAAATTTAAAGGAACATCATCAAAATTAATAAATCAGAGTTTGCTCAAGAAATTAAAAAATTGGTCATGAATAAGGATTCATAACATGATCAGACACTCTACTTGTCAATCACACAATGCTGCAACAGGGTAAGGAGTGGTTGATTGTTTTCTTCAACAATTAAGTCATCTGTGCTCTGAACCTCAACTGACCGGTGTACCTGTAACTCATTTTCTGTTCACACAGCATTTGGATGGGTTACATTGTCCAGTTATCTACCGTATTTCAGCAAGGGAAGGTGATTCTTCAAATCGTACACATTCCTGTCTGCAGAAGTCTCCACAGTCATCTGCAGTGACATCTAGGAGCAGGGTAGGGAGCTATGTGGGCAACCAAAATGGTGCCTAATTTTGTCTTCAGTTGTCTCTTACCATGAATGAAATGTTCTTTTATGTACCACAAATGCATGACACTAGACCCCTAGTTTTACATCCCTTCAGAAGAAAATTGTGCTATGCATTTTTATCACCCTGAAATACCCTTGGCTAGGTTTGAACCTGTGAACCTTGGGACCAATGGCAAGCATGTTACCACTGGACCACGCAGGCAAAGTACAAAGTAAATTTCAAAATACCTTATGGTATTCTCTGCTAGGTCTGCAGTACAACACAGAGGAACCTGACATGAATCATCCTATGAGCTACAGTATACTACAGTAAACTCTGAGCTATCCAGAATCCAAGCAACAAGGCAAAAGTTTAGAAGAGGATTTTCCATCTTCATAAAGTTATGTAAGATTTGAGGCTTTCACGGCGGTGACTATGAAGAAAGCAGTCTTCTGGGATTTGGCACCGTGTATATGTGGTGTTAACACCACATATACACGGTGCCAAATCCCAGAAGACTGCTTTCTTCATAAAGTTACTTCAAAAAGAAAATGTCACACGGTAGTTCTCACAGTGGCCACTATGTCATCCCCCTCAACATGTAGGTGCCATTGGAGTTGTACTGACCACGATTACTGTAAAGTAACGCTATCCATGTAGTAGGTTGTGGAGGCCCATAGGGTTGTGAGACATCGAGGCTCCCACATTTTCCTGACAATCAGATCACAGATGGCTGTGAGGTTGTCAGCCTCATGTGTCGGCAGCCCTTTACCCCCAGGAAAATTCCTGGTACTCGTTTATATTATATGCTGCATCAACCCCAGAGCCATAGTGCAGCTGGAAGGATTACTTCAATTGAACAATCCCGCGACCTTCCAGCTTGCAGCGTAGTGCCTCAACCAACGACAAAACTACAGGTTAGTTAACATCCATGATCATGTTACAGTATATCAGAATCGTTCACCCATGAATCTACCATATCCCATAAGAGCCATGGAAGAATAAAGCAAATGCATACTGTGTTGGTTTTTCAACTGAAAACTGAAACACGCAAAAGATCAGAAAAGAGTAAAGGGTTCCTATCACAGCGTGCCTCATACAATTCGCAGATTAACATAACTGGAGCAGTTCATTCATCATTCATTCCTGCTATATAACACAACACAAGGCTGCGCCAAAGCTGAGGTGGATAGTCACTGGTTTCCCACTGTGGCGGCCTGGGTTTGAGCCCGAGTCAGGTAATGTGGGATTTGTGGTGGACAAAGTGGAACTGGGGCAGGTTCTTTCCAAGCACTTCAGTTTTCCCTGACAATCTTCATTCCACCAAATGCTCCACAATCACCATCATCTATCACCTGAGGCTGGTACAATAGGCCAAACAGTGGCCGCAGTTCCAAGTGGACTCAGTCTCTCACTAAGAAGAATAAAAAAAAATAGCACCACTAAACAACCTTGCCCTGGAATATAGATATAAATAACACACCATTTCATATAACTCTGCTATGATCTCATGATTCAAATGAGTTTGAAATATGACAAAAAACATTTAAATGATGTGGCTCCTCTCTGCCAACCGTCCCGATTGCAAGACGTCCTGCCATTTGACAGTATGCAGTCACAGTTACTGTCAGTATTGCCAAATAAGACGCACATAGGGTGCATAAAAATAAAAATGAAACCAAGGAAATGAGGACGACACCACACAAAAAAAGATGTGGGTTGCTTCATATATTCACTGTGGCAAGCAACGTGAAGTAATGGCAGCCAAATAAAATAACAATGAACATGCAAATACGCTAACCTATATGCCATGCTAATTGTTTAAAGACCTGAATACCTCCGTATTCACCAGATTTGGCTCCAGCAGATTTCTGGTTGTTCCCAAAAGTTAATTTGGCGATGAAAGGAGACTGTCACGACACCATCCGGGACATCCAAAGGGAATGTACCACAGTTTTAAATGCGATTCCACAAAAGGAGTACAGTGACAGTTTTCAAAAACTTTTCAATCAATTCCAGCTATATATTGATTCAGAAGGAGACTATTTTGAATAAAAGGAGTGAAATTTTGAAAATAATTCATGTCTTGTAGTTTTAATGAACACAGTCCCAACAGAACCTTGACACACTGTGTACGTGCAAATTATGGGAAGTCTGAGTAAACGTCAATCTGATCAAAATTTAACATTGTCCTTTGGACACTTGTCTGGAACCAAACAAGAAGCACATAAAACCTCCAAAAACATGGGATCTAAACATGCAGAATCAAAGTCTCACTATACATGAGGGTCATCCAGAAAGTAAAAACCACTAACACAGGTGCGCTACTTCTGACTTTTCCTAGGACATTTTTCTTCCATCCTCCCTACATTCCAGACATGGCTCCAAGTGATATTCACTGGTTTGCACGCAAGCAGTTTTGGGTGGCATGCGCATGGTCAGTGATGAAGAAGTGAAGAAGACGGTTAAAGACTGGTTCAACAGACTTGCGGAAGATTTCTATTATGCAGGAATACAGAAATTTGTCACATGAATTTTATTCATTTATTCTTTTTAATTACCAAACGGACTTTACTTTCTGTACGACTTACACACACACACACACACACATATATAAAATACAAATGTATCTGGTACCTTTCTCGTTTTTCCGATAAGTTTGGCCTTGAGGGATTTATCTTTGGAAACAAATGTGGGGCACCGGTCAAGCAAGGAATTGGAATGTGGACTGCGCAGACCAAACACTTTACCCATTACTGTGCCCAGAGCAGCTGCTGTCGTAAAGCGGCGGGCATCTACAATGTCTCTCTCTATATCTTCCCTGGAAAAATAAATACAGGTCAGGAATTATTCAACTGACTTGGCTCCACATTCCAGTGAAACATAATGAAAACATAACTGACAGAAAATTCACAACACTCCCTTACTTTAATCTGAAATTTTATTCGAAATAAAGGTGCAATTCATCAGTAGAAGCGCAAATAAAGTACACTACACAATATACATACTGCTGTCCCACTGTGACAACCCGAAGTCGCACCCCTTACATAATGTTCCCCAGTGATCCCAAGTCAGTGATCTTGGTGTCAAATTTTCCCCCAACAAATCTTCAATTGTGGTTGAACTGTATTCTGCTAGCCACCACTGCTCAATGAACATTAAAATTACAGCAACATATCACATCTGTGACAAGTGTATATGAACAGATGTTCTGAGTGGCCAACAGTTCCAAACCCTTCATACTCAGTTAGATGTAAAATATGGTCACCAGCCCCGTAACACTGCAAAAATTCAAATCCTCTATTCCAGGATAATAAACTGTTAACCCTCTACTAAGGAGCCAGGATAGCTCAGTCAGAACAGTGACTGGCTACAAGCTGAACTGCCACGGGGGTCAGAGATCGATGTCCTGGAAGGAGCACTGTTTTCTTCCTCCTATCCAATAGCTGTCAGGGGCTCTTTCCCTGAAAGTAAAGTGACCAGGGCGTGAAGCTAACCACTCAGCTCAAACTAATGCTTAGGTCAAGAATATGTGGATCTATACACCATTCCTCCATATGTCTTCATGGAGTAGTGCTTAATTAGTTAAGTACCAAGGACAACTTACCCTTGTATTACAATATGGTTACCAAGCTCGTGATAATCACAAGATTAAAATCCCCTATTCACATTTCTAATATTCTAAAGAACTACCCCAAATTAAAATAGGGGCTCCAACCCTAAGTACCAGCAGATTTAAAATCACCCTGATGATAAACTGTTACCCAAATTAATGTACAGCCATCAATCTGCATTGTGACAAGACTTTAAATTCCTATAATCAGGAACAGATATAAAAAAAACTGGGAAAAACTAATTGCTACTTTCTTTTCACTACATACTGACATCCGATACAACACAGCCAGCATAAAAAACTTCATCCAACAGTTCTTCTATTGTTGCATCTCTATACACTGCCATGGAAACATTTTTACCAAGCTGTTTCCTAGCACTGTTAGCTGGTGGTGGTGGTGGTTGGGGGGGGGAGCAAGGTCATTTCACAAATCTGTTTTTACTTTTTCATACGACAGAAAGTAGAATACAAAGGTAAAAACGTAAAGTTGTATGCATGATGCCACTTGAAGGAGTGGAGGTATAGCTCCACCATTCTTATCCTCAGCAGTAGAAGAAGATGAGTGGTCAGCTTCCCTCCCCCCACAACTTTACCACTCGGTATCCACTGGATAGCAGGCTGGGATGCCCCAGAGCAGTTCTGGAGTCTGGTCGAGGGTAAAAATGACTTTTCAAGACTTCCGAATTATGCGACACTCAGATTAGCTGTAACTGGTTAAGCGAGGGTTTACCACACTACCAGGAGATGAAACATCCGTTCTTTAGTAATAAAGGTTTAAAGCACTGAAATCATCTTCATCATCGACATGAAATCTGCCATCTCTACCCCAATCAGTCAGCTATGTGCATTTCTCTCTTACTTACAGGTAACCTTCCATTTTAGGAATGAGAATATTTTCCACAATTTTCATTTCCTTGTTCTTGTCATGTATGCTTTCATCCAGCTGAGCCTCAGGGGGTCCGAAGATTGTCCCAAGCCCTGCGGTCCTCTTCTGTTGAAAGTCTGCCAGCTGTTCATTCAGTTCTTCCTTCGCCTTACCGCGGGCCTTGAAAAATATCTGAAAAATATGCGTGATTAAGTTTCATTCCACTGAAGCAATCTTAAAAACTAAAGCCTTCAGACTACAGGACATAACAGAGATGCAGGGACAGGGAGAAATGGCTGGTTGAAAAGACAATGTACACATTAGTAGCACAGCAATTTGGTGACGTGTGATGTTAACAATGATAGAACAAACCAAACATCCTGGGTGGAAACGTGCATTCTCTCTCCAGACTTAGTAGCATTATAAATGGAAAAGACAACTGGAAGTTAAAGGAAAAAAAGACAACAATGTCTTACACATCAAGTAAGTAAAAAAGTAAAACTATCCCTGTAACAGGACATGAAGGCCTATAGCGTTGTGGGATGTTGATGATGCCACATTATCTAGACAATGGCAGTAAGGTTGTCAGCCTTACACGCCAGCCTCGCTTTACTCCCCAGGAAAATTATTTAATTAATTCCTGGTACTCATTTCTGTTAGAGGCTGAGTCGACCCCAGGGCCCTAGTGCGGTTGGAAGGATTAGGTCAAATGAAAAATATCCAATGACCTCATCGGGACTTGAACTCACGACCTTCCAGCTCGTAACATAGTGCTCCTACTATGTACATAACAGGATAATTATAATTAAGAACCAGATGTGAAGATGCCACACACATGCTGAAACGCATCATCCTAGACAGTAAATGCCATCTCCAGGAAACAATGTTGTGTTGACACGAATATAATATTTTCTACAGTAGCTGGTCTGTGTTGTTGAAGCCCAAAATCATGATGTCCTACAACTTCGTCTACATATGGACTGAATACAATTCTGTATAAAGCTGATAAGAATGATATGCCTCGGTAAATAATGTTGTCAGTTTCTTTCCCCTTCTTTTAAATTTGTACAGCAATATACTCTCTCCACTACTCAGGGAATCCTTCCTTATTCCTAATAGAATCAACAAATTTATGGATCTCAGAATGTAATTTTTCACCTTCTGCTTGAATAATTTCTGCCAGAATCTGATTACTGCCTGGTAACTCATACTTTTCAAACAGGGTGGTAGCAATTTCAACCTGAACACGACAAGGCTGAGGTACTAATGGCTCATCCTGACATCTACATTCAGTAGATAAGAGATGTGATTCTTCCACCTGTTCCAAATGCTGTGGGAATCTCCAAGTAGATCATCATTTTCATCCTACACTAAGTTACTTCTAGGTTTGTAACCCTCCTTAATTTCATTCACTCCTCTGTATAAATCTCTCATGTTCTTGTTCTTAGTGTGTTGTAAGATCATTAGTTTTACCTTTCAGATATTCCCTCTTTTCGTTCCTGAAATGTCTGTTGGCTTCATGTCCCATATTGTTCAGACTATCCCCATTTACTTGGCTAAATTCGGCTTGTTTCATCTGATCTCAGAATACTGAACATCCTTGACTGAACCATGGCTTATGCTGCTTCAATTCATAATTACCTAAGATTCTCCTTGACTGAAATTTTGATATTTTCTGCAATACTTTGACAGGCTCTATTAACGTCAAGTTTTCCAATGATGCGAACCTGCTTCTGTTCTTCACCCTCTGCCCTGTCCAGTTTCCTGAAACTGAACTTCTCTATACCAAATTTTTTGGATGCATGTTTTGTTACTGCCAGTCTCTCCCTAATTTTTGCCACCACCAGATTGTGTCAGTGTCATGATCCACTCCCTCGAAAGATCAGATATCAAGTACACTTGGATGAAGCGGCCTTCGTAGTCTAGAGCTAACGTTCCCACCTCATTACTCATGGTACACGGGTTCAAATACCCGGCGGAGGTCATCGAATTTTTAAGGGCGGAAAAATTCAGGGAACAAGTCCTCCGGGAGGGACTTTAAGCTGTGTGTCCCGTGTTGTAACTTTACGGCATGTAAAAGAACCTCATATCCCCAAAGAGGATCACTGAGCCAAATTCCAGGACGTTTCCCGCCCAACAATAGTCTCTAAGGCCTCTGATATATGGGGGAAGCATTATAGACACTGCTAAGCAAGTGGCCGAACTCGCTTGCTCGGTGGGACTGATGGTACGCACCATTTATCGGTAGGGTATAGAGACTGGTAGAATATCATAGAGGGAAGCACAATAGATCAAACTGGTCGCAGTGCATGGGGAAACCCACCCTCTCTAAATAACTAACTAACTAACACTTGGATGACATCATCGCATGTATCAAAATATGGTTGATCTAATGGTGCATCTTTCCATCTGGAGATGTCCAAGTAAATTCATTAATGTTACAATGTGGGAAACACTATACTCAACAATTATATTTTTGGATGTGACAGAGTTTACTGCTTTAACTCTATTATCATTATTAATTTCATATAAACTCCCACTCCCAATTGTTGGTTTCTCTACCCACTCTGGCACTGAAATCTCCTAACAAAACCTTCTTTTGGCACTTAAGGAATTTACTAAATACAAGTTCTAATTCCTCACAGAAGCTGTCTATCGTATCGTCAGTTTTATCCTCTGTTTGGGCATCATACCAGAGGCCTCTCGGTATTAACTCTACCCTGTTAATTGTTGATATGGTTCTCTTATTTTAAAAAAATCTTCTATGTAATTCATGATTCTCACTTCCATTTCCATAGACGAATGTATATCCACCCGCTGGTTCAGTGCCACTCCTGTCCCATCTAACTTCTTGCAATCCCGCTAAATCTAACTTATATGTACTTTGCTATTTCTCTTTCAAGTGTTGTCAGTGAACCTGCATTATACAGAGTCCACACAGTTCATGCAAAAATGGCATCCCCATTTTCATCAGCTTACGCTGTTCCAAAGAATCCAACCGAGTCCAAGGCCCTGTGTAACATTCTGAAACAGCCTGTTTTTAAGGTGAGAGAAGTTGTTAGTCCCATGCCCAACCCGCCAAGAGTGAGGATTACCCCTGTCTGCTGTCCATGACTGCTTATTCAATATATTTGTGGTTACTTTCCATATGTGGAGGCCATCTCCTGCACCTGCAACCTGAGCATGTGCCATTCTGTGGTGACAATACACCCACTTTGCGCTGACAAGCCAGTATAATGTAATGTTAGTACCTTCAGTAAATGCAGCTGCAGCCAAAAATACACAGTAAAATTGTATTGCTAACTGCAGATGCAGCAGAGTCTGTAGAGCCATTTGGGTTTCGGAGGTCTCAGTACAATCCGATAAGGACATGCAACAATGTGCACACCAGCACTTTACACTAACCACCAGAGAATGCGGGGTGGGGTGGGGCAGGGGGGAGGGTTGTGTGTGCACACATTCACACACATAATGCTACTATTTCAGACACACATGGCATTACAGGTTTGATAACCCCTGATATAAAGTGTTCACTGAAGATTAGAACCCTGAGAACACAAAGAGCAAAGTGAATTGATCACATATTCTAGCTGGTGGCTACACGCATTTTGGAGGAACATACTGCATCAGTCTTCTGATGACAGAGGCAGAATGTTCTTATGAAAACATTATACCCACATACAAGACCACAACATGAGGTCATAAACCCTCACTACTATGGAATAACGGGGGTGGTTGATCTGGATAAAGTGATAATCCAGATCAGTGAAGCAAATGGTAGCCCTAAAAGACAAAAATACTTACAACACAAATAAATAGAAAATTTCATGATATAAATAGCGCTGATGAAAATAAATAACAGAACATCACTGTAGAGCATTATTTAAAAACCATTCAATGACAGTACATTTATTTGATAGAGGACTCCAAAGCTGTACTTGTTTTTGAACGTAATAACACAGGTTTGAAGAAACTGTCTCAAGTTATGTCTGCACAGACAAGTGACTCATCTGCTGTCCTAAACTCCATGTGTTGCTTAAAGTAGGTAGCCAACTGTGAAAAGAATTTTTCATTTTCCATATTTCACATTTCAAGCAGGATAATCCAACATCTGGATTAATTGTAACCTGATTAGCTTGGGTTTACTGTACCACAGTATGAATCTTATATAATACTGGCACTTACCCTCCTGAGAAATTCTTCCTTCTCTGAATCCTTCAGCAGAACATCATCGATCTCTCTTGCAACATTTTCATCTACGTTGCTTAGCCTCAGTGGCTGCAAGAGAAGAGTTGCCATGGTTCTTATAAAATTACAACATAAACTTGGAGAAGCTTTACATTTATAATGAACACTAAAGAGGTAAGAAAGGTAAAGGTAAAGTTGTCCCTGTGCTTAACTAATTAAGGACTATACTATAAAGATGTAGGGGGGAGTGGATATATAGATCCATATTTTCTTCACCTCGGCACTAGCTGGATGTAAGTGGTGAGCTACAAACCCCTGCCACTTTACCCCAGGGGAAATAGTCCCCGGTACCCACTGGGTAGGAGGTTGGGTGGACCCTAGACCTAGTCTGGACTACATGGAGGCGTGAAAATTCTGTGACCCTACTAGGACTCAAACTCTGATCCCTCGGTCATCCAGCCCATAGCCAGTCACTATACTGACTATGCTATCCTGGCTCAATAATGAACATTAAAAGATTTACAAAATAAGTTAAAACAATATACAGATTGAACATAAAGTCTTCACCACATTACAAACATTCCTAAAACATGAAGCACAAGAGATAGCGCAGAACGGTTTGCACAGCTTGAAAGAACTCAAAAACTTTCAATGCCTGCCAATGTACATACAAACAAAACTAACTCCGTGGTTTTAGTCTGCAAGCAAACTATACAGACTGAGCAACCGCCATTTGTCAGCAAAGTTAGTGCCAACTTTAGCGGATAGAGGGTGTTCTGTGGTCAACGCAACGAATCCCCACAGCCATTATTTTCGGGGCAGAAAGGGAGCGAAGAGATTAGTCAATAAATCAAGCATATTGATGTGGCTTGCACTCATCACCTCATGGAAAAAAGCGTACACCACAAATCCGATGCATGGCTATCCAATTCATGATCAGGAACTGTATGTGGCTTCAACAGTGCCACTGTACCACACCACACAAATGAAGGGTCGACTCATCACTAGAAATGACTTCGTTCAACAAGCCACTGTCACTGCCAATCCAGTCCATCAACACTACGGCAAATTCATACTGATGAGGCCCACTGCCTGGTCACAGTGCTTAAACCATCTGTATCTTGTCTGTATGTGGATTTAACCTGCTGTGGATAACTTTCTGCACAGACAAATGGGGAAATCACAGTTCCCTGCTGACATGATGAACGGATTTCTCTGGGCTGCATTGAAAAGCCTCACAAACCCTGACAACTGAGCCAGCATTTACCAAAGGCCTGTCTTTCTTCTTCCTGTATCAACAGCCACTTGCTGGACTGTCCTCAATGTGGATGTCTTCTGTATTCCTGGCAGAAACGTGCCTAGTGCCACAGTGGTGATGTAATTCTCATTTCTGCAACCGTGTTCATTCAGCAGTGTCACCATCGGCCACACAATCATCATCACATTAGCTGTTTTTTTTTTTTTTTTTTTTTTTTTTTTTTTTTTTTTTTTTTTTTTTTTTTTTTTTTTTTTTTTTTTTTTTTTTTTTTTTTTTTTTTTTTTTTTTTTTTTTTTTTTTTTTTTTTTTTTTTTTTTTTTTTTTTTTTTTTTTTTTTTTTTTTTTTTTTTTTTTTTTTTTTTTTTTTTTTTTTTTTTTTTTTTTTTTTTTTTTTTTTTTTTTTTTTTTTTTTTTTTTTTTTTTTTTTTTTTTTTTTTTTTTTTTTTTTTTTTTTTTTTTTTTTTTTTTTTTTTTTTTTTTTTTTTTTTTTTTTTTTTTTTTTTTTTTTTTTTTTTTTTTTTTTTTTTTTTTTTTTTTTTTTTTTTTTTTTTTTTTTTTTTTTTTTTTTTTTTTTTTTTTTTTTTTTTTTTTTTTTTTTTTTTTTTTTTTTTTTTTTTTTTTTTTTTTTTTTTTTTTTTTTTTTTTTTTTTTTTTTTTTTTTTTTTTTTTTTTTTTTTTTTTTTTTTTTTTTTTTTTTTTTTTTTTTTTTTTTTTTTTTTTTTTTTTTTTTTTTTTTTTTTTTTTTTTTTTTTTTTTTTTTTTTTTTTTTTTTTTTTTTTTTTTTTTTTTTTTTTTTTTTTTTTTTTTTTTTTTTTTTTTTTTTTTTTTTTTTTTTTTTTTTTTTTTTTTTTTTTTTTTTTTTTTTTTTTTTTTTTTTTTTTTTTTTTTTTTTTTTTTTTTTTTTTTTTTTTTTTTTTTTTTTTTTTTTTTTTTTTTTTTTTTTTTTTTTTTTTTTTTTTTTTTTTTTTTTTTTTTTTTTTTTTTTTTTTTTTTTTTTTTTTTTTTTTTTTTTTTTTTTTTTTTTTTTTTTTTTTTTTTTTTTTTTTTTTTTTTTTTTTTTTTTTTTTTTTTTTTTTTTTGCAATATAAATTGTTTGTCAACTTCTCTTGTACTCTTCTTTCAGGTATGTTTGTAATAGAGCTAAGACTTTATGGTCTTCCTGTATTTGTTCACACAAAGGCAACACCACAGTGTTTCCTTCACAAATAAGTAGCTGAAAATAGCCTAAATCTAATATGGTACAGTGCATACTTGTGCAACGAAGATACAAGCTACCTGAGGCCGCTTGCTGGAAGCAGTTTTAGAGTTAAGTATGAGCTTAGTGGATGCCTCAGAGCTCCACTGTGCCACTGACAGCCCTTCACTTCCGGGATTTTTACACCTTATCAGGTACCATGAATGTGCCAGGGACTAGATATGCATTTCCCTTCACCCAAACAAGAGTTCTGTTACTTGAATGCCGCCACCGGTTTTCTGAATTCTACGATGACTGTAGAGTATGGTTTCCCGGGTAGTAACATTAAGCGGTTCTGGCAGAGAACAACATTTCGGTGGAATGTACCACCTCCGTCTTCAGGGTTGAAGAGTAAGAGAAGCAAGAAAGCAGCAGAAGCAGGTGGCAAGCTAAGCTTATGACCAAAAAGATCCACTATTCACAGCCACATATATGAAAGCCAAAAATGATCTCACTGACCTTCCTGGCCTAACAAAATATAGACATTCACATCTCAGACAGCGCACATAGTAACCTCTAAGAAATGCCAGCACCAGGGACCAGCACATGAGCTAGGGATGAATCCCTCAGCATTCCTACACTGAAGTCTGCCAATTAATGGTATCAGCACCACAGCTGTTGTCAAGCAAGGGAGGACCCCTGGTACTTCAATGGACATCTGAGCATGTCCTGACACTTCTTTTAAAGACACTGCTGCGAAACGTGTGATTCTTACAGCTTCTTTAATTTCTGACCTCTGCATTGGAAACAAGTTTCATAAGAACTCAAATTGCAGTTAATGAACATACTCTTGAACAAATATTGAATTTTAATTATTCAAATCTTAGTATGGGTTCTGATCAATGTGAAACTACAAAGATCCAACAAACATGCAGTATTATTATTAACACTTCAGTCGGTAATATTAGGAGAGAGACCCTACTTGAATTCCATAAGATTATGGTGATATGAACTCTTCCTCTATGGATCTGAGTGTGGGACACATACAGAATGACAAAAGGGTAGACTAAAAGCTGCAGAAATGCGAGGGTGAGTCAAATGAAAACCTTAAATTTGTCATAAAAAAATCGAAATTTCACGCCATTATTCTGTAAGTTGGTAAGCGTGCTACAAACAGGGTGCAGAATAGCCCATAGGTTGCAGCATTGTGCAGATGCACGAACACTGTCACAGCACCAGTATAAGATGGCTGCGCCACTTGAGACTTGCACCACGGAAGAACAGCGTTCTGTTATTCGCTTTTTGTGTAGTGAAGGTGTGAAACCTATTCAAATCTATCGAAGAATGAAGTTTCAGTATAGTGATGCATGTTTGTCACAGCAGCAAGTGTACAAATGGAGTAGGAAGTTTGCAAATGGTGTGACTTCACTGGAAGATGCTCCTCGTCCGGGCCAGGCACATCGAGTTATGACTCCAGAGAACACTGCAGCAGTTGAAGCCATAGTGAGGGAAAACCACTAAGTGACATTGAATGAAACTGCAGCAAGTTTAAACATTAGTCATGGTTCAGCATGCCACATTGTGCACGATGTGCTCCAGTTTCACAAAGTGTCTGCAAGATGGGTGCCATGGCAGCTGACTCCTGAATTGAAAGACCGACCTATTGATGGTGTGAAGAACTTCTGCGGCACTTTGAACGAGAAGGTGACGACTTCCTTGCAAGAATCGTTACTGGGGACGAAACCTGGATTCACTTCCACCAATTGGAAATGAAGAGAGCGAGCGAGGAATGGCGCCATTCCTCATCTCCAAAACCGAAGAAGTTTTGAACACAACCATCAGCAGGGAAGGTTATGCTGACTCTCTTTTGGGACGAAAAAGGTGTCATCTTGGAGCACTACACGCCTAGAGGGACCACTGTCACCAGTGCATCATACTGAGATCTCCTAAAAAATCATCTTCAGCCTGCAATCAAATCAAAGCGACGTGGATTGCTGTC
Source organism: Cryptotermes secundus (assembly GCF_002891405.2). NCBI lineage: Eukaryota > Metazoa > Arthropoda > Insecta > Blattodea > Kalotermitidae > Cryptotermes > Cryptotermes secundus. Next base: position 503,839 of record NW_019734309.1, read on the forward strand.
CACAGGTATCATTTTGCAACATGACAATGCAAGGCCCCATACAGCCCATACAACAGTTGCGACAATGAATGGCCTGCATTTTGAGTGCCTTCCTCATCCGGCATACTCACCAGACCTTGCCCCAAGTGATTTCCATATGTTTGGACCACTCAAAGAAGCAATGGGAGGAAAGACATTCCGTTCTGATGAAGAGGTATGCCACGCAGTGCATGAGTGGTTGCGCGGACCTACAAAAGAATTTTTTCTAAAGGAATTCGTGCACTTTGTAAGCGCTGGAGGACTTGCATTGAGCGTGGGGTAGATTATGTTGAAAAGTGATACAGCTTTGTACCACTTGTGCACAATAAATAATACTATAAAAGAATATTTAAAGTTTTCACTTTAAGGTTTTTTAAGGTTTTCATTTGACTCACCCTCGTACATATTGGGGGGGAATGAAAATATGCCAGAAGTTACATGTAATTACTGTGAGACAAAAGCTTACCGCTCCAGGAACCAGAAAGCTCGAATGAATTTCATATGCCCACTTCTTCATTTCCTTGGCGTTCCCTTCTTTGTACAGGTCAGTTATCAAATAAAACAACTGAAATAAGAGAAATGATTATTAGGAAAGTACTTTATGTACTGTTCAACATAATTACTAGAACAGATTAACAGGAATAAAATAAAAAATCAGAACAATTAAGATTTAAGTAAACGAGATATATATACACATAATTCCGTACCAAACTTGATGGATCACTGTTTGATATGACGTAGTTCATGAACACTGCTAGATGTGCGTTATGTTCCCACAGCTTGGAAAGGCTTTTGAATGGCCCATGGTCTTCCAACTGCCCCTGAAACGATGCAAAGAACAAACAAAATAAACATATGGCATCTGCTCAAATAGCGGACATGCCACAGTAAGAATGCCAGTTCATATGCACTGTCTCACAACCCAAGAATCAAATAAACTCACTTCCCTGAAACGTGTGTGTGTGTGTGTGTGTGTGTGTGTGTGTGTGTGTGCTGGGCATGTTGTGTGTGAATACTGAATAGAAGAAGCTGCGCAAGGAGGTAGGTTACACAGCACAGCTGTTGGCCACCTCACAGCAATCCGCACAGCTGAGGCACTTACTTACGTACTCATGGAGCTGAGCCAATTCTGCAGCTACTCAACAATTTCCCAGCATTTTATGTAACCCAAAGGTTCATTGCCATGTTCACTACAGCCCTCCACTGGTCCCTATCTTGAGCTAGATCAATCCAATCCATACCATCCCATCCTATCTCTCTAACATCCACTTTAATATTATCCACTCACCTACGCTTCAGTCTTCCCACTATTCTTTTCAAACTACAACAAACCTCAGAGACCACCAGAATATACAGTTCATAAGATTTACTTGTGATTGCTATGTTACTTGAGAACACATATTGCAAACAAAACGTTGCCAATAACTGAAATGAATAATTTCCAATTTCAGTTCCTATCCACACAGTGGCTGCGCCATAGCTCAAGCGGTTACTCACTGGCTTCCCATCGCGGCGGCCCGGGTTCGATCCCGGGTCTGGTCAAGTGGGATTTGTGGTGGACAAAGTGGCGCTGGGGCAGGTTTTCTCCGAGTACTTCGGTTTCCCTTGTCAATCTTCATTCCACCAATTGCTCCACAATCACCCTCACCTATCATCTGGGACTGGTACAATAGGCCAGAAGTGGCCGCAGTACAAGGGACTTAGTCCCACCCCACTAGCAATAAAAAAATACTGTCCACACTGGATATATGAGTAAATTCCTTGTGTGGCCTGATACACCTAACGCTGAAAGATAACAGTTTTCATTAACATCAAGAAAATATCGAAAAGATATGTGAGAACAAGCCATCTCGTCAAGGCAGCACAAGAGGAGAAGATGAAACAATAGAAAAAATACATGAAGAAGTAAAGCAAAGGAAAGTGCAATAAAATCCCAAAACATGTAGCTAAAAATAAACTTTTCAAGGAATTCAGAATGTTAATTCAGTGTCCCAGACTTGCAAAACAAAAATCAAATTTGTAAGTTTTGAGGTTTTCACCTGCCCTGAAGATGGAGGCCATACGTTCCTCCAAAACGTCGGTGAAAACCAAGAATACACGGTGCCAGATCCCAGAAGATGCCTTTCTTCAAAAATCAAATTTGTATCACGAATTTTGCAAAGCAAAATACCACAAGAAACTTATTCCAATTCTGGAATTCTGTCACAGCTGCTACAGACATAGGAATACAGATGTCAACGCAGATGCAGCATCATGGGTTGGATAAGAGACAACAAGTATGATAGTAATGTCAGCCCAAATAAGGTGTGCACACTTGCAACACAAAAGTAAATTTTGAAGTAAGCGTCCAAACTGACGGTCACAGGTTCTTACTGTGACATACTCTTGTAACCCACAGAAACAACAGATAAGTTCAGGATGGTGTAAGAAGTGTTCAATAACTGTCTCAATCAAGCCCAGTAACAGTATTTATGGCGTCTTCCACATCCTACAGTCATTCTGACTTACTTTGGATCTACGGAACGTAACGTAGGTGCCCAATAACTATACATTTACACAGGCTTCTGTTCTTGATTCAGAGACATTTTATATGACACTCACTGAGAGTTCCTGACAACGCCATTAAATGAGCTACAGATTTCATGCAACACCTGTGACAGTACACTAACAAACTACAGAAATGAATTCTCTGTATACCTTTGTCTACTTTCAGATAGACTAACAGGATCCATTTTGTATGGAAATGAGGATGTGTCACAATCTAACAGCAACATATAACATCATCCTATAATATGAGAGTTACTAGATTCTATTTTTAACATCCTTCCTGCATTTGTGAGTTGGTGAGAAATTGTAACATGTGAGGGCTATTCGCAAAGTAACTTCCATTTATTTTATCTAACTAATGTAGGAGCAGGGGAAAGCTCACACATGCAGGTAGTGTCACTTTACTCACTACCTTGTAAATCATCATATAACTGGTCACCTAGTGTTTGTTCTTGTCTCTACAGTGTGAGTTATGATGTGTCCTGTGATTGATAATCCAACCAGCCACAAAATTTGCACTGTGATCCACTTCCTCCATGCTAAAAACACTAATGCTGGGGAAATCCATTGTGAATCATGTGTCGTTTATGGCGAAAATGTAATGAGTGAAAAAACTATCAGACAATGGTGTAGAATGTTCACGAAGAAGAGGAAAGTGGTCAGCCATCTGTAGTGAGTGATGATCTTGTTCAAAGTGCTGACCAAAAAACTTGTGAAAGATGATGCTTCACAATTTCAGAACTACTGTGCGAGTTTCCACAAATTTCACAAGCTGCTCTCTACAAGATTATCACAGTCAGACTAGGCTACCACAAGTTTTGTGCGAGATGATTTTCGAAAATGCTCAAAGCAGTGGATGCACACACATTCACCAGACAAGGTGATAGAGTTTAAATAAACATTTGCATGCCAGAAAGCTGATGGCAACTGTTTTCTGGGATAGGAAAGTGGTGCTGATGGTGGAACTCATGCAACAAGGGACCTCAATAATGTCACAAGTGCACTGTGAAACACCAAAAAAAAATTCTTAGGGCCATTCAGAACAAAAGGAGTGGAATCCTGACATCTGGTGTAGTGTTCCTCCACGACCATGTGCTGCTCACACTCGAGCACTAAAGGGGCATTTCAACTGAGAGCTGTTTGATGACCACCCTTCTTACGACTACCACCTGTTTACCGACCTGAAGAACTGGTTGGGATCACAGAACTTAACAATAAGAGGAGTTGATGGAAGGTGTCAAAACGTGGCTGGGATCATGGGCAGCAGACTTCTTTGATATAGGCACACAAGAATATATTCCCCTATACAACAAGTGCCTCAGTTCCAGTGGTGACTATGTTCAGAAGTCGCTTAACCCTTACACTGCTGCAGCTGACATATGAAATCTCTGAAGAACATGGCGTCCTTGCTGTGACCGACAAAACCTGTAATGCGAATTTAGAGTTTCAAATTTCAGGTTCCTTTGCACCAATCTCATTCAAACTTGGCGGAAGCATAGAGTCATCTCTTGGGAACATAATGAAGCATCATTAATTTCAATGGCTGCATTCTTCTGCCCTCTAGCTTAAGAAATGTAAAAGGTTGCATCTGCACAGCGAGGCACGCGCTCCATGGTCATGTGACGAGAGTATTTCACAGGGCTAGTAAAAATGGCTTCATATAGTGCATGGTGCTTTCTACAATAGTTTTAAATAAAGTTGTGGACTTCACTCAACATATGACACAGTGATAAGACTAGGATAGTGAATTTTGTACTTTTTTGGCCATCTTCGACAACCCTGGTTTAATGGATATCCCCCCCCGTGAAAAATACTGAATAACTAAACATATTTGCAACTTCTGATGCCTGTTCCCTGTCTGAGGTAAGATTAGTTACATTTTATCACAAATGTTCATACTTTGCACTTAAATTATTTATAAAAGATTTATTCAAAAATAATTCAGCACAGAGGGTACTGAGAGTTAATTAACATACTAGCAGTGAAAGGGTTAAATATGTACGTATTTTCTGTATATAATACAACTGTTTTCTTGTAGTCTGTTTTGTTAACAGCTCACCCAAGGTCAATTTCAGAATAGCCCTTGTACTGTGTAAGATTTGAGGTTGCCTACACAAAGTATGATGTTCACAGAGTTGACAGCTGATCAGTACTCACAACTTCTTGGTCAGACATCTCATCCTCCTCCATCGAAATGATTGGCTGCTGCTGCATAGTAGCTGTATTTGTACATGAACCACAACTTGTCCTGAGGGGTGACACCTCCGGTGAAGTTGCATCTCCACCACCATGCTGCACATCATGAAACACATGTATCTCATTACACCCTTGTTTACCTGTCTGCATGGAACACTGTTACCTGCACATGCTTTGTGCTTCTGTCTCACAAGCCATATCTGAACCACACAAAGTCTGCTTGTAGAGTTGTAGTATTTAGAGCTGACAGTCCTCTAACGCAGAGTAGGAGAAATATTTGTAGTGGTGGGGAGAGCAGCAGCATGCCGACAAGTGTGGAGGGGAATGCAGTACAGGCGTTCTCAAAAGGAAATAACTTCTTACCTCATTGTGTTGCATAGTGTTGGTGGTTAAGTCACGATGATGTTCACACATTCGATATTAAGTTTTAAGTGAAGAATGGCAGACTATTATGCACTATACACTATTATACACTTTTCACTGTTTTATACATGAAGAGTTTATTTACATATTACACACGTCTATTCTAAAGGGGCAACACTGGCAATGTCCGCATAGATATCATCTCCACATGCCTGTCCTTCCTCATCACCACCAGATGAATTGGAACTATCATCAGAACTGTCATCACTATCACCACCAACATGGAAGACGAACTCCCGTCCTGCGTCCAAAAGGCCTTCCCATGCCATTAATTGTTGCTCAATGTTCCTTAAATGTTGGCACCTACATTGCGGTTATGCAAGCCAATTTTTGGTCTGCCAGTTTAATGATGTCATCCATCTTAAATGTGGTATTGTTTTGAGCAACCAAATTTTTTACGGTGGACCACATTAACTCAATTGAGTTGAGTTCTGGGTGATACGGAGGGAGTGGTAAAATATCGTGATTGTGTTCTGCAAAGATTCCATCTATTTTATAGGAAAGGTATTTCGGTTTGAGCGGTAGGATCATATTATATATGTCTGGATTCTGCAATTATGAAAAATCAGGGTAACTGAAGGTAATAGGTGGAAGGTGATATTTTAGCCAGGATATCACAAAATCTCTTCTTGAATTTGAGTTAGGGGCTCTGTTTAGTTGTACTTTATGGTAGGGAGCATTATCAATGACAAGGACAGAATTTTGAGGACGGTTAGGAATAAGTCGCTCCTTTAACCATTTTTCATAATTGGTATAGTTCATGTCACTGTGGTAGGCTCCTGCTTTTTGGTGGGATTTGAAGCGGACACAGGCATTAGGGATGAAACCTTGCTCTCCCCATGCATGGATAACAATGAGCCGTTGGCCTTTGAACACAGGGGAAAATAATCCCTGGATGGATCCATCACTCCATGCATATTGGGTGGTGTGCGATGAATGAACATAGGTTTCATCCATGTAGATGACTGGGCGGCCCTATGCCTATATTCTTTAATTTGCTGCAGATACTGAAGAGGTTTGGCTCTGATATTGTATTGTTCCACCAGTATCTGCCAATTATGTTTTGTTTTCTTCCAGCGGAACCCCAGTTTCAAAATAATTTTCTTTAATGTGGAGATGCATCCCTGAAAATCTAACGCTTTCTTCAACTTTTCATGAACTTTTTTCATGGTAGGTCTCCGTTTTTTGTCTATGTAGAAGTCATTAATTGTTCTTCACACCACAGACTTATTAAAATCATCCGAAGTGGCTAGTGGAGATTTCCTACGGTTTTCTTTATGGGGTGTCAAAAAGGAAGTGGAAGCCCCAGATTCGATATTTTTTGTTTCTCTTATTATTCTTCTGACACTATTTTCCAATACACCGGTTGCCCTTGCTACTTCCACTCCTATGTTCCTCACTGTAAGTGTTGGCCCAGCCTCTTTCATATACAGTAGAACTTGGTTATAACGTCATCAAAGGGACCTAAAANATACTAAGCAAGGTATAAAAATAGTTGCTTTATGAGGAATTAGTTCGTACCATTGAATATTTGACGCAATAGACAAGGTGTCGCAGAAACCGATGTTGCTATAACCAAGTTTTACTGTACTTGTATACTGTAACGTGTTTCGTTACAGAATACGCCGTAGAGATCGTTAATTGGTTTATTGAACAATCTACAAATACCGGCTACAATTAATTATGACACTGATACGGGTTTCCACACTTTACAAACCCTACAACAAAATCTTCTTGTACTAATAACGCGGGAGCTATACAAATCTCCCTGAATTACACACTCCAAGTATAACTGTACTACAGCACTCACTAAGTCTCGAAAGCACATAATAAGTCTTCCGCTCGCTGATTTCTTGGTTATCGCACACTCGCAGGCTGCTACCTTGAGCACTGTTGATAACACACTGACTCTCGCTTGCTGCTCAGCCGGCTTTTATTCTGTTCGCTGTTGCCAGTGTGACGTGGCGTATAGCCTAGGACGCTGTTACCCCTTGGTGACGTCACCGCTGTTGACTCGCTTTGCATAGCTTCAAGGTTGCGGGGACTCGGCTAACGTCGGCTCCGCTCGTGACGTCACCGCGGGGAGAGTTGCGGGGTGATTACTCGCCTATTACGCGAGCGCTACGTTACCGCTACGTGCAGCTGGGGATGTAGGGGTCAACTTGTCACAATACATTACTAACAATTTCTCTTGATTGTGAATGCAACGCTTTTCCACTCGATTTCCTTCGTGTAGGTGGCATGTTAAAGGAGATAGAGAAAATTTACAAATATAAATAAACAAAAAAGAAAATCAACAAATAAAAATAAACAATAAAATATTAATACAGTAAATAGAGAATAATACACTCAAATATGACTCCAAGAGTCAAAATTTTTATCTTGACTGTACAAGGAAGAATGCTTTTAACTCAACTTGAGACATCTGCTCGCACTGAATACAGATGAATGACTAATCACAACACCCCTCAACTTTCACGAATGGACCTGCCCATCCACTTGCGCAGCTTTTCCTGGACTGTCACTTCTAAATACTAGAACTTTATATGCTTTGAGATAAAGGTGCATGTTACTGTATAAACCGTGTATAAACTGGCTTTAACATTTTTCTTTTTGAGTAAATTACTCTGAAAATGTCCATCACAAATCAGGTGTTAAATGGCATTTTGTCAGCTACTAAAACCTTCCAGATGCAAATACTAATGTTGTACCTTAGCACCCTTCCACAGCTGATATTAGAATTTTCAGTTTTGTTTGCAGTCATCCACCTCCTAATGATATCAGCATGTAAAATTAAATCCTTCTTAAAATGATGGCTGAGTAGGCTGAAATATGTAGTGCGGTGACAAATTTTAAATCTTGATATCGTTGCATGGTGGACAGTAAACAAGACTGAAAATTCAAGTGACTGTTTTTTCCTTATTTTTACAAAAGTAGGTCTGCTTCCCACGATGAAAAATAAGAGTTACTACTAGTTCAAGAGCCAGGGTTACTTGCTGTGTCTTAATGCAATAGCCCAGTGGAAACTCCTCCCGTAGTATGTTAATAGATGGGATTTAAATCCTCCCATGCAAGGGTTCATAAAAGCCAAATGTTTTGGTACACAGAAGCCAAAGAGACTGGGTCATTAAAATAAAAGGTGTACCAACAAATAACTGACAGCCATAATAGCTCAGTCAGTACAGTGACTAAAGTAGGATATATATATATATATATATATATATATGAATCAAGGTTTAATTCTCAAGATAGGCTGAGATTTCTCTCTTCCTTGCAGCATCCAGACTGTGTCTGGGGCCCACACAGCCTCCTGTGTGATAGATGGGGAGGAAGTGTTGTTTATTCAGGTGTAAAGTGCCTGGGGTTTGAAGCTAACATTCGCCTCAGTCCACTGCTGAGGTTTAGAATGCATGGAGCTATATGCCTCATTCCCATATGCACCTTGATGCTAAATTACAGACACAGACAGACACCTTCACTTCAGTGATATTATAATACAGCAACTAACAACAGCAGTAGGTTAGAATATGATGGAACACCCAGTTACACAATCTGGCAACTTGGGGTCAAAGGCAAAAGGTAAACAGTCCTTGTGCTTAATTAGTTCAGCACTATGCCATGAAGACATGACCAATATACCCCCAGGGGAAAGAGCCCCCAGTACCCATTGGATAGGATGCTGGGTGGGCCCCAGAGCCAGTCTGGACTCTGTAGAGGAGGAGGATATGAAAATGAATGCGTTAGTCACAAAAACGAATGCTTTTAACATTCCACCTGCAACTTGCTTCGGCCCAGATAGGCCATCATCAGGATGTGCAAGAAATATACGAATGATGACAAAATTCATATAAAACTACATACAATACTAGCATACATCTGAAAACTTGTAAGTTAAATTAGATCTGTCAGACTTAATGTCACATACACACTAGATTTTTACGGTCACCTCAGCTTCTGTGGCCATTTGAACCTGTGCAAAACTGAGTTAAATGCATCCATTAAGGAACCTGAGACAATATAAGAAGAACATAAGGGTTCTGATGGTGCTATACAACACTCAGAATTACTGGCTTTTTGGAGTTTGACCATCCTTCAGTATTCTGAAAAACAGAAAACACAAGGTTTCAGAAACTGGATCTGTTTCTCCTCCTTTGGTGGGGGAGACACCTACTCTGTTGAGTCCGTTAGAAAGAGCTAACCTCAACCACTTGGCAACCCATTTAGAATAGCAGAGGATGAACAAAGTCCAAAAAAAGAAAAGTAATTCTGGCTGGAATAATATGTACATAGGCGCCAGACTGTAGAAGGGTCTGACTAATCATGCTTACAATCCAAGGATGAGAGATGTGATGTTCATTTAAAATTGCATAAAAATAAATATAAAATAGCCCTGGCACAAGAATGCAGTTAAATCTACCCTTGCATGATGAAGGTATGCTACAATGATTGTCTCCTAAAATGTCACACAATTCACAATGAAGACAAATCTGTTTCCTTTTGTTTATGATGTTTTACTGATGAAGCATTTCTTTAAAACAAAGGGAAATTCTTAGAATGAAGAATCAACAATAATTTCACTGTGAAATATGAGGATAATGTAACTGACATTTAAGAAACGTTGTAGAAGTTTAGGTAGTGAACAACCTACGTCAGTCGGTCAGGTAATTTTTTGCTGGTCCTCGCCAGCATGATCAGTTTTGGTTTCAGATCCCATCAAGACCCATGACCATATTTCTGTACTTTCCATGACTTTTGCACCATTTTAAATAGAGGCTTCCTCCTCAATGAGGAAAGGGTCTCACTACTAATGGTCACTCCCTCTCTACCAGGGACGACTTGAGTGGGCACGCCAACTCACACAACTAACTCATGCCAGGTGTCTTGCATGAAGTTTTCTTTTATATACCAAATTCTCTCAACAAGTTATACTCTAGAACTTCCTCTTACAATTTCAAAAGTTTTATACTAACAGGGGAGCTGGGGATAGTTCAGCTGGTATAGTGACAGACTACACGCTGGACAGCCAGGCTTCAATTCCTGGTAGGGCATGATTTTTCTGTTCTCCACAGCGTCCAGGCTGGCTCCGGGGTACACCAAAACTCCTATGCAATGGGTACTGGTGGCAATTTCCCTGGAGGTAAATCGGCCAGAACGTGAAGCTGACCAGTCAACTCCATCTAGTGCCGATGTCAAGAATGGTAGAGCTACGCCTGAACACATATGGACAACTTTACCTCTACCTTAGACTAGCAGTAACAATAAAGGGAGAGTATCCTTGCCATGTTTCATTCAGTTAACATGGCTATCAGTCAACGGGTCTGAACCGTATACTGACTCAATTTTATACCTCATCAGGAGTAGCGGCATCTTCTTCAATGTGAGAAACGGTTTCTGGTCCTTCGCTAAGAATGCTGCTGCCCCCTCCATATGGGGGGGGTGGTGTGCCTGGAGGGGTAACTCTTGGAGAATCCACATCCCAAGTGCTTCCTGCTGTCACTCGCTTAGGACCACATGACAAGTCTGACATTGATTCAGATGCAATCAAACGTCTAGAAGCTGGAAAAGAAAAAAAAAAAAGCAACATCTTATTCAAAGGTTAATTCAACTGCAAAAAGCACTGTCACTTCCAATTTCTGAAGTGAGTGCACACAGTCTATTCTCTTACATTATACACAGACAGCAGGGGGGGGGGGCACAAAATGTGAGCAGATGAAGACCTTTTCAGAAAGAAAAACACCAATGATATGCACCTGTGCACAGCATCACAGCTTCCGTTATTACTTACAAGAACAGTCAGCAAGTAAAGATGCACATGACTTAGGTCATCCGTTCAAATTGTGTGCACCTATACTGTATTAAGAGTACAGTCTGATATGTGATGCTGTGCTCTCTGGTAGAGGTTTACTGGCATTTTTGGAAGAATATACTGCCTGCATTTCCAGAGCTGAAATGCAGGCCAAGCAAGCAGTAGGGTTGGATAGCCACCCTGAATGAACCAACAGCAGCAAGCAAATCGAGGCCCTTACAGAATCCACACTGAGCTCACTCTGCTTGCTTCCTCACGTGACATACTCCTCAGATCTGAAGATGGTGGCAGTATAGTTTCCTTGGAGTCACTGTTGCTAGGTCTACACCATAAAGTTTGGAATGGAAATCTATAAAAAGGCAATGGTGAGACATGCTGTGGACAGTTATTTCAATTCTCTTCTACCTACTGCATACACATCTCTTCAGTTCTCAGTGCCATGCCATGTCCCAGTCCCATAATTCTCATGCTTTCTGCTACTAAGGTAAGGTTCGAATAGTTCAGTCAGTATAGTGACTGGCTATGGGCTGGAGAATTGAGGGGTCATAGTTAGGAATGCCGGTAGGGACAAGACAGGCTCTGGGGTCCACCCAGCCTCTTATCCAGTAGGCCGGTGGGGAGGGGGGGAGAAGGGGCCGGTGCATGAAGCTGACCACTCACCTCCAACAAGTGCCAAGGTCAAGAAAACATGGATCTTACATCCACTCCCCACACACCTTCATGGTGTAGTGCTTAATTATTTAAGCACAGGAACAACTTTACCTTTATCTGCTTTTAATGTCACCTACATTGTGATGTTAGTATCCTGGTCTCACCCACATGCTTTAGTACTGGTTTGAACACTACACTATGTCACTATGTAAGGTAGTCTTTGTTCTGTGTCCTTCCTCATGTGTCAGAAAGCTCTGCCTACAGTACCCCTTAAGCTGCACCAAGTTGTAATACATAATTTGTGTTACATGTAAATAACACATAAACATCATAACTCTTGTTCTGATACTTAAAAAACCTTAAAATAGAATTTTGAACAACCAAACCACAAAATACAGTGACCCTTATTACAAAAGACTGGGGGGTACAATGGACTTTGAGTATAACTGACAAAATCTGGATGTGTACAATTGTGAATTTTTGGATATGTTGAGGCAGGAAGGACTGTTTAAAATAAAAGAGAACCCCATTATGAACATACTTATGTAAATATACTGTTTCTATGCTTATTGCATGCACTGGCTGTGTATCCAAAGGTCTACTTCCTATGGTACCCCTTCACTCACTTATAGCAGACATCGGTAATAATGTACACCCTGTCCCAGCTATCAGTCCATTATAAGGAGGATTTACTGTACTGTCATGAAGTTTCTTGACAAAAAACGATTAAGAACCATGTCTTAAGCGTTAAAATAACTGTGACTTTGCCAGATATATTTGACTATTGCATGGACTACCATCCAATTATTATGTGTCATGTGTTTATTAACCATCTGCAAACCACAAAAGGACTAGATCATGTCAGCATATTTGAATGACAACTGTCTTAATGGAAGAATTCAGCTAGGTGTCAGTCCCCTGGTACATTTCTCTCAGCATGCCAGTCAGTTTCTGCCTCATGCACCCACGGTCTTTAACGTTGAAAATACAGAATTCATGTGGAAGCAGTAGCTGAGAACACAGCACAGTGTCCCACTGATCATGGGGATGGCAGCATTCAAGGCAATCCTTCCTCTACTGGTTCCCTTCGCCTTTCCCTGCATCAAGCAGCCCAAAATGTTCATCACTATACAGAGGCCATGGAAATAGGTCCCATGAATGGTAGGGACAACAGCACTGGGGGATTTCCCTTCCAGGCCCCTCTGGCAAAGCCTAAAGCACTTGTCACAGGGACAGGTTATCACATGGTTACCCCTACCTACACTTGTGTGAATAGAATGTCGTATGCGAGAGGAACACAGAGAAATATGGTGGAGGGCTAGGAAGAACAGTTTGAGATATATGTGGAGGAGGCCGTATGTTTCCGAGGAACTTAACATGACTGCCCAGTTATTGCAGAGGAGCCTTACCTTCTGCCAGAGACATGTTATGCATGTTCAGTGGATCGGGGCTCGACTTGGTTCTGTGGTGCGTGTGAAGGGCTGACACTTGAGGACTCGCAGTCTGGAACATTCAGAACACCACAGAAAACCTCACTACCTCCCTTAATACAATTATACATTGTCTACACAACACTTCAACACACTGACATGAAATTTGAGTTTTCATTCCAAAACACCTGAATAAAATTTCATTATTTCAACTCAAATGTACCAAGACAACAAGATTTCATACTGCAGTGAGTACTAAGATCTGAGATTTTTTGCACCGTTCAAGTGCAATGTTGTTCTTTTATTGGACACTACATGTTTCAGCCTAACTGGCCGTCTTCAGGTGTACAGGTTGTTGTGGGTAAGGAATCTACTGCTCACTGTAATGTGGGTTTCTTTCCTCCTATTGTAATTGCCTCTGGTCATTTTGGTTATGTGGGTTGCACATGGTTACTTTTGGTTTTGTTTGATTTGCTGGTTGTGATTGTCTTGAGTGTTCTTGCTGGAGTGGGAGTTCTGCTGTGTGTTGGTCACTGAACAAAGCCACACATGCAAAACAACCAGAGGCAACTACATTAGGAGGAAAGAAAACCACATTACAGTGAGCAGCAGAATCCTTAACCACAACAACCTGTACACATAAAGAGGGCCAGTTAGGCTGAAACATGTAGTGTCCAATAAAGGAACAACATTGCACTTACCACTCTATACAGTGCAACAGGATGCTGAAATATATCATTATGACTACTGACACTGCTGTCTTCTGGGATGTGGCTGCATGCAACACATCCCATACACCACAGTCTACATATTTATATACTACCATATATATTCCATGCAGAGAGAGTCCAAAAAGAGAACCACAGGATGCTGCAAAAAGTCCTACAGTATAAAAATACATTCACTTCACTGTATACAACAGGAACACTTCTAAGGCTATTGACGAATTCATGGTTCTGTGCTTCACCATGACCAGTCCATTGCTGGCCACAAAGTGCATGGGAATTTTGCCAAAGACTCAGCATGCTTGATGGCTAATAACATATGGAATGAAGGAAAATAATTAACTTGTAGACCACTACACAGTACTACGTTACACAGCAGGCAGTGCAGTTCATGGATGTGGAATTTGTTTATGATCTTTCAGCAGCAGGCAATAGTTATCAGCACCATGAGACATTTGTTCCCAGTTAACAGTTAGTCAAAAGTGTGTCATGATATGCTTCCCGATACTTCAGAGCATCTTGTATTTCTGTATGACACTTACTTGAAATACAATACGAATCTGCTGAAAAGTATCGACAAAAAGTTTGACGTAAATTTTGTGATGAAAGGGTTCCCATCACACAAACAATTCATAATTTGGTGAATAAACTTAGAACAATGGAACAGAAGTTAGATAACATAAGGGCCATACATCTAGAAAATCAATGAAACGTCTAGCTCAAGAGACTGGAGTGACAAAGTCTAGTGCAGGAACAGCAACACACTTGCTGAAGCCAACCAGTGAAAGTTGGTGTCTGGTGTGCTGTAAGTGCAGGAACAATTGTTGTGCATGTGTTTTTTAAAGAATCAATCGCGAAAGTTGTTTACTGTATGTGTAGAGTGACAGCGTTTTCAATACCTTCTGTGATCTGCAAACAAAGGTAAAAAACTCCATTCATTCCAAATATTATCGGCATGCTGAGTCACGGACAAAATTCGCATGCAGTTCGCCGGCAGCAGTGAAGTGCAGAGCCCTGAACCCGTAAATTTTATTAAAAAAACTCCCTGTATTTTAAAAATTGCTCAAACTGGTAACTATCACGGCATATATAAATTTCACACCTCAAGGGCACTGGTCAAGGTGGCCTTACAAACCCAGAAGAATATTGCAGTATTCGACAAAATATGCAGTAATGAAACTCGCACATCTCGAACGCGCATGTGCGTTTGTCAACGGGGCACAGCTCCAGCCGCACGTGTTCCCAGTAGTAAAAAGGAAGTTGTGTTGTGCAGTTGTTGTTGGAAATAGGTCTCTCGAAGGAGGAAAAAGTATTCATAGTCGAGTATTATTTCCACTCATACGGAAGTGGTCACCAGACAACTCGCTTCCTTGGTTTTGGGCGGCCAGATGTTATCGTCCAGAAACCGCTACATAGGACACGTGTGACAATATGGTGTGCTGTCTCAGCACATGGTATATTAGGCCCCTATTTCACTGAGGATGAGGAAGGCAATGCTCTTACCATCACCCTAGAACACTACAGGGGCATGGTGATTGGACCATCTGTTCAGGATTTCAGATGGTTTTGTCGTGCAAGGGGCCTTCACATGAATAGACAGTGGTATCAACAGGACATCTTTTCATTTCAGTACTGTATATTTTGGCGCATACTGTACCTGTCACGGCAACTCTCAACCTGACACTGAAACTGTAGTGCTAACCTGAGCCACCCCAAAATCTGCCCCTGCGTAACTCATTTAAACTGCTGATGTTGCTGATAGTGAGGACGTTAAGTATGAAAATGGGCTAAAGGTAAAGCACACCATCAAGTGATGTCTGTCCAAGAGCCATCTTACACAAACAGTAAAGAGCAAATACACAAGCACATTACCCGCCTAGACAGGAAGGGACTAACTTTTGTTTTTCAGTTGCTTACTTAATGATGATGTCAGCATGGACACCACGAGGGAGAGTCAGTAAACTGGTCACAAATGGAACTAAAACAACTGTAATGGACGTAGTAGACTATGTGCAACAGCAGGTAGCAGCACAGTCCAATTTCATGACAGCCTAGGTAGCTGACGAGCATGCGTCCGTTCAAAGACTGGTTTCAGTAGTCAAAATGGCGACTGTCCTTCAGAAGTATAATACCAAAGAACGCTGTTGTGCTTTCTGTGGGCAAAATGATTCAATACAAACGATATTCATAAAGATATATATATATATTTTTTTTTTGTTTATGGTGGGAAGTGTTTGCCATGTAAAGCGGTTCACAACTTGGCCGAGAAATTCTCTCAAGGACATTCGAAGTCGCAGATGATGCCCGACCGGGTGCGAAGTGGCTGAGACAATAGTCAAAAGGCTTCTATGCTGCGGGTTTCGCCGCACCGGTAAAGCGATGAGACAAGTGTATCAATTTTGGTGGAGGATATGTCACATGTTTTACGTTCTGATAACCATTTGTGACCTATTTATTAATTCTCCCTCATATATAGTGTGGAAGGTAGAGGCTGTGACAATCAAAAGAAAGAAGATTGTGACAAAGAGTTATGTTTTTTTTATTGCTAGTGGGGTGGCACCAGGGGCGTAGGGTACATGGATGTGGTGGAAGCATTGCTTCCCTATAGAAAAGCAACCAAGAACATTTCTGGCAATTTTTCAATTTCATACTTCAAAATATTAATTAATCTGAGAACATATATTACATATAATGAGAATATTGCAAGTTTTAATGTGTTACATAAACAATTTATCAGGATAGATCAGTTATTTTCTTCCAAAATGCAGGGAAATTTAAACTGCAACACGCGCGGAAGCAGCAGGTCTTTCGCTTCCACCCTCCCCTGGGTTAACTGGCTGACTCAATGTCAATGTTGTCTGTAATTGAGCTATGCGTTATGGTATGCTACCAGCTTCGTGCTTCCAGCAATGTTGCCAGATGTAAGGCACAGTTTGCAGTAGAATAATCTGTGACCTTGCAGTTAAGCGTGCTTACTAGAAATTCGCAGAACAAGGATAGGTTGTCATCACTGGCTTTGATGAACATTGAAAAGTCCTTCCTAAACAAACTGCAGTCCAAACCCAGCTTTCTAGATGAGGTTATTGATCTGTTTGCCAAGAAAAACAGAAGAATCGAGCTGAATTATAAACAATAAAGTAAGCATTAATTATATTCCAGGTTCACAGCCCTGTCATTTGATGGCTATAAAATTGTGTTGATAATTATGTGTTATTTTAATATATTAGCTTAAATATANGAGCAAGTGGTGGAATGAAGATTGGCAGGGGAAACCGAAGTACTCGGAGAAAACCTGTCCCATCGCCACTTTGTCCACCACAAATCCCACATGACCACACGCGGGATCGAACCCGGGCCGCCGCGGTAGGAAGCCAGCGACTAACCGCTTGAGCTATGGCGCGGCCTAATTATGGTATTACTAATTCTGTCATGAACAGCTTGTTTCTGAACTGGTTAGGCTTCTGACTGCGCCCACGGCACACCCTCAGGTTGAGGATGGATCACATAGCCTCCACATATTCAGGGTACTTTTGGCTATACCGAATCAGCAGTCATCGACAGCCGACAATGGGTGCTGTTCAAACTTTGGGGTTAGATGGAGAGTGAAGCACTTCACCATAAAAATAAGCATGTTATGAAGTGTTTTAAGGGGCCTCCAAATAGTGAACGTGGGTATGGAGTGGCTGAAGATCGCATTTTTTCTAGTTTCTAGAATACCGGAATAAGGGCAAAGTCCAAAAACCCAATAATTCTGAGTGTTCCGCTTCCTTCTAAATTCTCTTTCCGGCAAGCACGTGACCGGGGTCCGGCCAATGGCTCATGTGCGTGCGTGTGTGCGTGCGAGTAAACGTACTTCACAAGGTTGGCAAGCATATTTTTGGTTGAAGAATGCAGTCTTCTGGGATTTGGCACCGTGTATATGTGGTGTTAACCGACGTTTCGGAGGAACGTATCGCCCCCATCTTCAGGGTTGAAGAAAAAGTATAAGTAAATCTGCAAGCGACAACACCGTGAGACACGANGAAGACTGCATTCTTCATAGTCACCGCCGTGAAAGCCTCAAATCTTACATATTTTTGGTTGTTGCGTATATTTTCCTTTCATTTCTATGTTTTGAGGTTAGAACCTATTCAATCTGCTTGTGCCACAGATACGCTGTAGCAGTAGTTAGGTGGACTGTTTTCTTGATGAGCAGCGTGCTGATCGCAAGTAGTTCTGTGTGGGCCCTGTCGTCACTCACGTTGGCCCCTGCAAATCTTCACTGTATCATTTATGGTCACTTGTTCCTCCGGCCTGTGCTTGAAATTCGTAATTCTGTCATCAGCATCACTTTACAGTTTTATAGTTTTCACGACTTCTCTTTCGTAAAGTCTGTAAGTGTCTGTCTGATCCGACCGTGTACATCCAGGGCAGTTCGCTGCCGCGGTTATTACTGGTTTCGATATCTCGATTCCAAGCATGCATTCGGGAAGCATGTAAAGCTGCGACAATCAAGAGCAACAGCTCGAACCCTCCTGAACTCGGGGAAGCATGTACAGCCGCGACAATCTGGGGCAACAGCTCGAATCCTCCTGAACTCAGGGAAGCATGTACAGCCGCGACAATCTGGGGCAACAGCTCGAATCCTCCTGAACTCAGGGAAGCATGTACAGCCGCGACAATCTGGGGCAACAGCTCGAATCCTCCTGAACTCAGGGAAGCATGTACAGCCGCGACAATCTGGGGCAACAGCTCGAATCCTCCTGCAATCTGGGGCAACAGCTCGAATCCTCCTGAACTCAACAGCAAGAACCTTCTCTACATTTACGGTAAGAGCCTGGCTACGGGAGGGGCGACCGAGGGGTCGGAGTTCGATTCCCAGTAGGGTTAAGAATTTTCTTTTCTCCACGACGTCCAGACCGGCTCTGGGGTCCACTCAACCTCCTATCCAATGGGTATTAGAGGCTCTTTCCCCGGGGGTAAAGAGGCCGAGGCGTGAACCTGACCACTCACCTCCAGTTAGTGCCGAGGTCAAGAAAACGTGGGGTTCTATACATCCACTCCCCCATACGCATTCATGTTGTAATCTTTAGTTCGTTGAGCACAGGGACAGCTTCACCTGTACCTACATTTACACTGAGCAACCCCGGCTGCCGGAAACCTCTGCATACTAAAACTTCTCGACTTGGCGGCTTATAGAGGTGTAGCTGGATGCAACTGTGTTCAAAATCGTTATTGAGAAGTCGGGGCCCCATTGTACAGTAAGGAGACCCCCTGCGGGGCCACGACCCACAGTTTAAAGCATGAGTAATAAGTATTCGGGGTAGGAAAATAATTATTACAAAAAATACTTGTAAATCTTATTGTTTTGCACGCTTCGTTCTCTTATCCAGGCCTCTGTGGTCTAATGGTCAGAGTTACTGCCTGCAGATCAAGAGGTCCCGGGTTCGATTCCCGGCGCTGCCAGAATTTCTGAGAAGTAGTTGGTCTGGAACGGAGTCCACTCAGCCTCGTGAGGATAACTGAGGAGCTTTTCAAGGAAATAACGGCTCCGGTCTAGAACACCGAGATTATCGGCCGTGGAGACCCGTTGCGCTGACCAGATGACACCCTCTATCCGCAAAAGTTGACACTAACTTCGGCGAAAAGCGGCGGTCGCTCGGTCGGTATAGTTCGCTTGCGGAATACAGGCGACGGAGTTCTTTTTTTATTCAGTTGTGGTATCTTTCAAGCGCCGGTGGAGGTGGGGCAGTTGCCTGGATTTCCGCTTCCTGATGGCGCACACTGGTGCTGCTGCAAACGAAGATTAACACGCCTTTGCATTCTAGGCCACTTCGCAACTACCAGAGCCCCTCTTGGGGCATGACCAGATCTCAAAAGCTTCAACTTTACGGTTTATCGTCATGGTGTGTCCCCCTGTGACGTGAAAACAGGCCAGTCCGCTACAAACATCTTCATCAAGTGTAGTACACATATTTAAAACAAAAATACTCTGCAGTTCATTTAAATAATATTAAAACAAACTGAGTTCCTATCCCACCTTCAACACATCGCAAAAGCCAGCCAGTTGCTGCCATAGCTGTTTGCTATAAAAATCATTTTCAACACATAAATACAAATTAGTAGGGGGGGCACGGTGGAACAAACAGTTACCACCGTGCTTTAAATGGTTAAACACGTACGGACAGTAATCAATCCCATTCTGAACATACCCACAAAGCAAGCAGACCAAACTACTAAAGCAATGTGACGTCAGCACGTGTTACTTACATAGTGGTTAGTCGGCGACAAATGCGCGTTATGGAGGCTCTCTACGCCCAAAGACTCACCACCATCAGCACATTGCAAGTGAGGGCAGTAGTGGCGTGGGGGTAATGGAGGCGGAGCGCCAGGTGTTTGAACAGGGGACACCAGAGGACGGTTCCGAGAAGGTAAAGGTGGAGGAACCTCTGGTGGCTCCTGGTGGTCAAGGTTACCTTCTGAAGGATGGAAGTGAACGGTAAAGGAATACTGCAAGAGAAAAAACAAAAAGCCACAATGTTAGAATAGCAAACACTCTTGGTTAAAATACACTGCACATCACAGGGTCTGATCAATGCGAGGACATGATACAAAGACCGTCAGTCTGAGGGTACGACCAGACCTCCTCTTTGGGTTGCTTAACCATGCTTTCAGCATCTACACTATAGAGGGAGATCATACACGTGGTATCTGTCATTCTAAGCACAAAAGTGTATATGCATAAGTATCCTATTCCGAACGGTTTCCGAGCCAGAGCTATTTCACTGTACAGTTCCGAAACTGTTCATAAGAAAGAAATACTGCGTGTTGTTTCTAATAAAAAAAAGGTAAGGCTCTCCCTGTAACAGGACGTGGAGGTCCATAAGGTTGTGAGACGCCGAGGTTTCCACATTTTCCAGACAGTCGGCTCAAATATGGCGGTGAGGTTGTCAGCCTTACGCTCCGACCGGCCGCCCTTTAACCCCCGTAAGTCTGGTCGCGCCAAGCTCAAGCGGTTAGTCGCTGGCTTCCAATCGCGGCGGCCCGGGTTCGATCCCGAGTCCGGTCAAGTGGGATTTGTGGTGGACAAAGTGGAGCTGGGGCAGGTTTTCTCCGAGTACTTCGGTTTCCCCTGCCAATCTTCATTCCACCAACTGCTCCACAATCACCCTCACCTATCATCTGGGGCTGGCACAATAGGCCAGAAAAAGCCGCAGTACAAGGGACTTAGTCCCACCCCACTAGCAATAATAAAACAGAAATAGTTCCACCCCCACTAGTAATAAAAAATAATAATACCCCCAGTAAGATTCATGGTACTCATTTTTGTTAGAGGCTGAGTCGACCCCAAGACCCCAGTGCGGCTGGAAAGATTAGGTCAACTGAAAAATCCATTGACCTCTTCGGGAATTGAACCCTCGATCTATCGCCTTGTAGCACAGTGCCTACCTACTGGACTACAACTAAAACAATCCCGTTATGAAATTTCCAGTATCTGGTCATCAGTCAATATTTTGTGATCCACCATTGGCAGACCTGTGAAACTGCAGAACATGACACACATTAACACACCCACACACACACACAGCAACAAGAGATTTTAAAATTAAATACAAAATTTGAAGCTACTATTATATGCAGACTAGAGGCACGAAACACCAGAGTTACCCTCCCACATTACATCTAGAATTAAACTAGCACTTGAGTAGAAAGCAAATATTGAATTTGCAGGTCTCACAGCACTGACTGTGATTCGGGACCATCTTCTGGGATGTGACGCCGTGTAGGCAGGAAGAAGTTTACTGCCTCCGTCGTCAGGTGCTTTATAGGACTCACCCAGAGTTCCCTACGTCCAGCTCGCTCTGCTTCCCGTTTACATCCTATTAGCTTCGTTTGTTTTACTATGAGGACAGAGGCAGTATGTTCCTCCGAAACGTCTATACACATCGTGTAAGGGGAATGTTTAACATTATTAATAATCCGACCTCTTCACAGAACTAGGAGTTCTTTACACAAACAGGGACGACATCCTGTTACACCCAACACAACAGCAGTAATTGTCGCTAAAACAGGCGACATCTATATTAAATGCCGTATTCCCCCGCATCTTCTACAGCCATCCCCTTTTATACATGAATTCATACAAAAGGTCTTACCTCACAGAGAACATATTATGATTCCATTACAAACCTCGACCACACGATTCTGATTGAGACAAAACATATGTAAATAAACTCTGTGGGCAACATGCTAAGTATTTAGTTATGGTACATACAGTTACCTGTGTTTTGAACGGAAGTACTCCAAATCCACTTAGAAAACAAGTGATGCTGACACCACATGTCTCCGTAACAAAACCCAACCGGTTAATGCTGTTCGGGGAAACAGTCGCTGTTTATTGTGAGAACCATACGGAACACACAAATACATTTCCATATAATATATAAGAATTCAGTCCGTACCTCACAGGACACACATTACGTCTCGGCTACAAAGCCCAACCGGTTAATGCTGTTCGGGGAAACAGTCGCTGTTTATTGTGAGAACCATACAGAACACACAATACACTTCCAAATTATATATAAGAATTCAGTCCGTACCTCACAGGACACACATTACGTCTCGGCTACAAAGCCCAACCGGTTAATGCTGTTCGGGGAAACAGTCGCTGTTTATTGTGAGAACCATACAGAACACACAGATACATTTCCAAATAATATATAAGAATTCAGTCCGTAGCTCACAGGACACACATTACGTCTCGGCTACAAAGCCCAAGTGGTTAATGCTGTTTGGGGAAACAGTCCCTGTTTATTGTGAGACTCGTATGGAACGTTCCACCAAAAGTTATCCCCTGAGCTAGCTAAATACAGAGCTCTTTATTGCTAAACTAGGTGGCACGTATTAGTTATTACTCATGCCACCCAAAGACACACTGAATTACACTTATGTCTGTTACAGTGTTGCGTTGCGTCCGGTGATTACCAATGGTGCACTCACAGACATTAAAAAGAAGCGACAGGTAGAGACTGAGTCCAGATGTCAATAATACAGGGAATAAAATATGTCGTGTCTAAATGATGAAATGGGAAAAGTCGGCCTGACAACACTTTCAAACTGCTCCGGGCCAATAAACGACAGCAAAACATAATTCAGCAATGTGTTCTGTGTGCGCGCTTGCACTACAAGCATAACGTTGCCTCTGATTTGCGACTCCACGCACTCCTGAAAACGCGTCCTTCATTATAACATACGGGGAGTACATGGTTACATTCCTGGAGATCAAGATTCAGACCTTTTGTAGGATTTGAGGTTCTCACAGCGGTGATTATGAAGAGGCGTGTCTTCTGGGATATAAGGCTGTGCAGTCCGTTGAAAGTCAACCGACGTTTCGGATGACAATGTCTGTCTGCCACCCGCTTTCACGCCGATTTCCTTCACGACTTATTCCCCGACACTGACGACGGACGCGACATAATCCTCCGAAACGTCCGTTGACTTTCAACGGACTATACGACATTATATCCCAGAAGACAGAAGATCAATCCTGACTATGAGACTGGCTATTCTCGTCCATTTTTGTGCTTTTCCTCAGTCCCCCAAGAAACGGCGGCACAGTACCTATATTAGGCCCGGACCCATTCCTTCCGAATTCCTTCCAATTCATCCTCCATCTAAAACCCTACTCACCGATGCTATGTAGTCTCGACACTATACGTATAAATACTTCCACAAACAAGGTAAAGTCGTTCCTGTACTTAATTAAGCATTAGGCAATCAAACGTATAGATGTATTTCTTTTTCCCCCTTGGCACTACAGCCCCAGTGGGCCTAGGCCTACCTCCATGAACTTCACTTCGGTTTTTCTAGATCTTACACATTCGGTAGGACTCCTTGGGCGGGTGATCAGCTCGTCGCAAGGCCTCTACCTGTACACAAACACAGAAAAACGCACACACACAAACTACCTTATTTACGCATGTATAGGCCGCACATTTTTTGCCAAAAATTCAAGAGGAAAACTGGGGTGCTGCTTATATTCGAAATATTCGAAATCACACTTCATTTAAAAAAAATTATATTCATAATTAGTAATACAGAGTGTAATACTCCTGAAATAATATTCCAAGAAAATTATTTTTTCTATAATTTGTCTGAAAATTGTGCTGCGGCCTATACATGCGTAAATACGGTAAATATCCATGCCCTGAGTGGGATTCGAACCCACGATCCCGGTTTTCAAGCGAGCTAAGACAGTACATGCCTTAGACCGCTCGGCTACCGTGACCGGCAAATGTATGTACAGATCCACTTATTCTTGACATCGGCACTAACTGAACTTGAGTGATCAGTTTCACGCACCAGCTACTTTACCCCGTTCCCCAATGGGTAGGAATTAATTAAGCACTACGCCATAAAATCGCATGGGGGAACAGATGTATAGATCCACTTATTCTTGACTTCGGTACTAGTTGAAGTTGAGTGATCAGTTTCACGCTCAAGCTGCTTTACCCCCGTTCCCCAATGGGTGGGGATTGGGCCTCAGAACAGGTATGCACGACATGGAGAGGAGAAAAAGCTTGACACCACCGGGACTCGAACTCCGACACCTCGGCAGTCCAGCCTGTAGACGGTCACTATACCGACTGAGCTATCCATGCCGATAAATAACAGACCGAAAGAGAGTTAGAGAGACATTACTTAAGCTTTTTATACATCTACAATGAACCAGATGTGTGACCCACTGCGCAGCCGCTGTCCATCTACACCGCGCACGAGCCGGACCGGCCATCCTGAGGTTTTCCTCAGTCCCTTCTTGCAAACGCCGGCACAGCACCTCATCAGGTGAAGCTGTCGGTTGGAACACGCTTCGTAACTTCCCCATCATCAATCAATCTTGTTCACATTCCCCGCTCCCCTCTACGCCATTACTAAGAAATAATTCAGAGATCTTTCCTTTATCCATCATCAGGCACGTCGATACCCAGTCACTTAGCATGAGACGCAAACTTCAATTCAGGGCGAGAGAGGGGAGGGGAGGGGAGGGGGAGACTGTGTTGCAGCATTACTTGCTAGTTCCCCGCCACTTTCCGAAACTTCTACATCACTACACCTTTCGGCCAATATTGGTCATCTTCAGGTGTGATAAAAATTGCTGACGAAACCCGCTGTGGTTCCTTCCGTTAAGAACAGCTACACACGAATACGGGGAACTACCCATCACCACGGGGGCACATGGGCGCACAGATGAGGGCATACCCCATAGCTCCTGGTCCGTCTCTGTTCTGCCTTCCGTTGTTTACACATTTTTCCGCTAGCCCATCATTTCTACTCTGGTTCCTATTTCAGCCCTCACCTCGGCCAGCATACCTGTCTCCTGCGGTCTCCAATCCAACAACTCCATTCAATTCCACTTCTGACCAGTTGTCACGTTTTTAGTGACTATAAACGTGGTTTAGATTGGTCACTGGATTTACTACACACTTATATACAGCACATGACTACACTTCACAGTTCACCATTACACACAAATGTGTCCACAGCCACGTCTTCCCTGCCGTTACTTAGCAGTGGCTTCCTCTTTCCTAGGTACGCCCACAATGCTTCCTCAAATTCTTCCATCAGGATGTGGCGAAATGGAGGTACGGGTCCCCATATCCCTAGCCTTGGTACTAACCCTGGCCACTTTATCTTTGGTGAAACAGCCCCCAGCACCCACTACACAGAAGGGTGGGAATCTAAGCCCGTCACCTACAGAACATTTGCCTCTCAGAAAATACACTGCGTCGGTATTATAAATATCGGCCGTTTAATCACGTTTAAGGAAACATGTTTCTTGAATATTACTAAACATTAATACGCCGTGTGGGAAATAAAGCAGTTTCCTTTATGTTAAAACAGATGGTAGACACAATTATCTCTGCATCTTAAAAAGCAAATAATTAGATATGTAAAGATACTGCCACGTGACTGAGTGTGACTAGGGAAGAATTTTGTTTTGGTAACTGGATTTATTGAAAACTTGCACAAAGTAACTACAAAGAACTACGACAGTCTCACTTAGTTGCTCCAAACATCACTGTAACTGCAGCACACATAATAGTCTTCTCAGTCTTCGCTAGCCGTTGCTTGGTATCGGTTTCCAACGGCGGATGTCCCCCTTCCTCTGGGTTCCCGAACTCTCCCCGACCTCAGCTACCAGATTCTCACTTCTCACATCTACAACTCTGAAGTCAAGTCAAGTCAAGTCAAAGTCACATTGCGACTGACGGTCAGTCAGTCAGTAAGCCTTGGTGTCGAGCCCCAAATTAATTATTACCGTTTGACAGTTACGGTCTTGTTTCTGTTGGGCGCCTTCTCTGACGAGAGGACGGGTCTGTCTTTTGTATATGCTGCTGGCCCTTGCCAGCGCAGGCTTACTCGGGTCCGAGTCCCTTGGGACTCGCGACCATATTTTACTGTCTCAGAATTGACATTTCCCTTTTCATCGCCTCCTATGACTCGCAGGGTCACGGTGGAGGTATTAGACCCCGCCTCCACACGGGGTAATGCCTTGAACTCAACTCTCAACTGAACTACCAGTCCTCGTTATACAGCCCCGGCACGGACCGCGCAGAAAACGTCTCTTCCATTACTGCGTGTTTTCTGGTTGCCGAGGAAAAAACGTATCCACAGAGCTGTTCTACTGTCGCTTGTCTACACAGCTGTCAATTGGCAATGGGTCTACATGTCACAATATAAACACAGAATAAGTATAAAGAAAATAATTTCTGGGAAGAACTTATCATCTACTTTCCTTCGATGTGACACCGACCACATTCAAAACCAAAAAATTAGGGGTGGGGGGACGAACAGCAAGGTGATGTCATAAGCCTCCTAACAAGACTTCTGCGGGATACAGAGACAGCAAGGCCACCTCGTAAGTCTCATAAGCTCAAACACCCAGAAGGACAGACAGCGAGGTGATTCCGTAAGCCTCCTTCTGTATCTCAAAATAATGAAAGTGGGTCAAGAAAAATCCAATCACTGAATAAGCAAACTGATATACTGCCAATCAATAAACGGTAAATAAG
Source organism: Cryptotermes secundus (assembly GCF_002891405.2). Taxonomy (NCBI): domain Eukaryota; kingdom Metazoa; phylum Arthropoda; class Insecta; order Blattodea; family Kalotermitidae; genus Cryptotermes; species Cryptotermes secundus. The sequence continues at coordinate 530,687 of NW_019734309.1, forward strand.
CAAATCCATAAATTCGTATGTCACAGCTGCTACTCACAGCCTCACTTGCTGAAACACTCAAGCCGAACCACTTCCGTAACTATGGCAACGCATTACAACACATTACGACCTGTCTCCTGATCATCTACTGTTCAGAGAAGCACAAGTTCGTTGCGGCTCCTGGCAGGAGCAGGCACCTGACTGACATTCGGCAGGACAGCAAGAAGGGCAAGTTTATATCGATTTCCGTACAAACAAAAGACTGGGAGCGTACAGTTAGGAGATAGTTACTTTGTCACGGGCGTGGTGCTCTTTCGGCTTGCGTCGTCACGAGATCACGGATTTCATTATCATTACAGGTTCGGCTCCGAGGGGGAAACAACCCCCCCCCCCCAGCCAGTCTCGAACCTTTGCAAATATTTAATTGTATCATACGCAGTTGTCCGCTCGGCCCACCACTTCTAAGACTTCTTACAGCCCCATTAACACCCATGAGACATGGGCGCCTAACTTTCCGATTTCGAAATTCGGACTTCTACAAATGCTACAAACCCGGAAGGTCGAAGTTTCAGTCCCGATGAGGTCACAGGATATTTTTTTTTCAATTTACCTAATCCTTCCAGCCGCACTATGGCCCTGGGGCCGACTTAGCCTCTAACAGAAATGAGTACCAGAAATCTTCCTGGGGGTAAAGTGTGGCCGCCGCGTAAGGCTGACCAAACCGCCATCTGTGAGCCGACTGTCTGGAAAATGTGGGTGACTCGACGTCTCACAACCCTCTGGGCCTCCACGGCCTGTCACATGTTTAACATACCGTGATGCTGTAATGCCTTGAGACGTAACTCTTTAATAAAGAACGTTAACATTATAAGTGAAATTATGCTTGTGCTTAAGTAAAAAAGCAATATGCCATGAAGACGTATAGGATTCGTGACCTCTGCACTAGATAGAGGTGAAGTCAGCTTCACGCCCCATCCTCTTTACTCCTGGGAAAGACATCGCGGTATCCACTGGATAGAAGGCTAGGCGGGACACAGTCTGGACGGTGTGAAGAGAAAAATCTTACACTGCCGGGGATCGAACACCGGCAAACCAGCGCGTACGCCATTGCTACATCGAGTGGGCCATTCATGGCCAAACGTTAATTTACTTACTTGTTTTAATATAGTTAATAATGTATTATTTTATGTTCATTTATATATTGTAAGACAAGAAAGGATTTCGGATTGAAATGTCTGGATATGAGCGTGAGCCCCGGACTCCAGAAATGTAACCATCTTAAGACGGATCAGTAAACAGGTCAAAAATTTAAGCAAATAAAAGAGAAGTGATGGACGTAATTGGTCTTCTATGTGTATCACTGGGTAGCAGCACAGTTCAGGTTCATGATGGTCTGGGTATCAGACGCGCGTGCGCATGTTCAGAGGCTGGTTTCAGTAGTCAAAATGGCGACCGTGCTTGAGGAGTAAGATACCGAAGAGTATCGTTATGTTGTGCGTTTGTGTGTGGGAAGAAGGACTCAATGCAAAGGATATCTATAAAGAAATTCTGTTTCGGTGGGAGTGTTTGTCGCGTAAAGCGATTCACAACTGGGTCGAGAAATTCTCTCAAGGACGTTCGAAAGTCACGGGTGATGCCCGACCTGGTGCGGAAGTGGCTGAGACAACAGCCAAAAGACTTCCATGCTGAGGGTTTCGACGCACTGGTAAAGCGATGGAACAAGTGTATCAATGTTGGTGGAAGATATGTCGAGAAATTAATGTTCCTTCCAGGTTCTAATCACGTATTTTACGTTTTATACTGTCACGTGTAGGTGTAACTGTTAGACGTGGCTTGGATTAGTTTGGATTTACTGCACTTATACACTCAACTCGATATTACAAGCAACACAGCGCTACCGCTAACCTCCGCAACTTGCAGTGTCCTTAGTCTATTATAGTCTCCACTATCCTTTTCCTGGCAACGGGTTCTAACAACAGTCTCGATGAGTTACACGCTCCAGATATCGCGGTACTGTATACAGACTTTCACTTCTCAACTGAACTGCACTCAATAATTCTGATGCCTCAATTCCTCTGCTCCCAAGCTCAAATCCTTTCAGGCTGGTGTCTCGAAACTCAAGTAACTCAAACGATCTTCTTTGTCCTTTTTATAACCCCTCGGCATGGACAACACACAAAACACAGCTCTATTTTTGCGTGCATTCGTTTGGGCGGAAATGTGTTTGCTCAACTGTTCCACAGTAACGTCAGTACGCGTCACATCTCGTATCGTGGCACGTTCTCTATTGTTGCGTGCGGGCATTACCTAGCAACGCCTGTTTCTCTGGCTCCACAGTATACCCATTTGCGACTTTAAGACCTATGGCCTGTTTTCAGAACGCAATGAGGGTTGAGTCCGAGGTACGAGTGAGCACCGGGAATTTCGGCCACACCCTGTAGCGTCCCTGTAAACTACCGATGACCTCCCCTATAATGAAGCTTGTGCAGCCTGATCCCAGACACATGCGGCTGATAAATTCCCGCTCGTCCAAATTTAGCCTTCTGGGAAGCGATGCCGTCTAGTCTGGTAGATATTTAGCAATGCTTCGGGGCTCCGTGCGGCCACACAAACTGTATTGTTTCAGTGATTTGATCTGGCATACACACCAAAGCTTTTTTTTCAATATGTATCAAACTGCAGTAAAAGGAAATTAGGTGATTAATAATTCCCATAATTTTGTTTTTGAACACCCTGTGTTAACTGCATGCAACAGCACGGTTCTGCCGCTTCTCATGAGACATGGACCCCGTGTGGCTCGGAACCAAGAATCACAGTCCTGGAGAGGAATAGTGGAAATTTAGCAGTCAAATTAGTCACAAGAGGTGTCAGTGACTGTCCGCTCGAAGTCAGAGTGACCAGTAGCAGTCAGACACATAATCTCGTCGAAAACGCGGCACACATCCATAAAAGAAAAAACTCCTGTTCATGGATCCATACTGGAATTGAAACCAAAATGACTGTGCTGGCGAGGGCCAGCAGCAATTTAACCGACTAACCGACCACTTATCAGTCACCTCTCTTAGCTACGCACATAAAACATTGTATATTTTTCCTTTCCAACTTCCTGTTTCTTTATCGTGGATCTGCGAGTACCCCTCGACCCCGTGACCCCCGCAACACTAGCTCGGCCTGGTACTACTGATACCACACAGAACTGCCTCACTAAGTAAGCGTGATCCGTACATTTTGGGGACTGACGAATGAATTCAGTTCACACCATCTGATGCTCCTTCCCTTCATATGCTCCTACCAGAACTCTTGTTCTCTCCGTGCATGCTAAATGCTCTACCCATCTCACCAATCTGGGCTCGATCGTGAGGTCAACGTAAAGGCCGCGCCATAGCTCAAGTGGTTAGTCGCTGGCTTCCCACCGCGGCGGCCAGGGTTCGATACCGGGTCTGGTCAAGTGGGATTTGTGGTGGACAAAATGGCGCTAGGGCAGGTTTCCTCCGAGTACTTCGGTTTCCATTGCCAATCTTAATTCCACCAAATTCTCCATCATCATAATCAACCGGCCGCCGTGCCGAGTGGACCCAGTTGGACTCCACGTAAACGTAAAGTTGTCATGCCATGAAGACATATTCAGGAGTGAAGGTACAGCTCCACCATTCTTGATCTCGACACCAGGCGGAAGTGGATGACCATCTTCACGCCCCCGACAACTTTATCCCTGGGGAAACAACCTCGGCGCCCACTGGATGAGGCTGGGTGGGCTCCAGAACGGGTCTGGAAGCCGTGGAGAGAAATCTTGCCATGCCGAGAATCGAACCCTTGCAACCCAGCCCGTAGTCCGTCGGTAAACCGGCTGAGCTATCCTAAATCTTAGATGTTATCGTTCCAACATTATTTCGCGAAGAGCACAGATTGTGACACTCACGACGAAACTTTCCCCAGCCTCCTCGTTAATCCAGTGCTTCCCTCAGCACGCTCTCCAACATGCACACACTCTGCGGGCAAATTCGTTCTTTTGGAAAGGAATAAAAGTGGTCTTATGACATCAACAACCCCATAATTCCTGAAAGCTGGAACAGAGGAGCCAGAAGAGACGGCTGTTGCAATACCATATGAACATACGAACGGCGGACAAAATAATGGAAACGCTTGGAAATTTGGGAATATAATTTGTGTTGGCTATACTGAAAGAACTTCAGTTGGCAACACTGAAAGTTCTTCCGTTTATTTACATTTTGTAGTGTTCGTGTAAGTGTATTTGTGACTGCGTTGAGTGACAGTCCTGTGAAAGAGTTGGAAAATGGGAGATCTGTCCGATTTTGAAAGAAGACAGATGGTTCCTGCAGCATCTGTTATAGAAAGTGCCACATTATTAGGTGCACAGAGAGCGACAGTTTCTGAGGTTATGTCGCCGGCATGCACGAATCAAGGAAAGAAATCAACGAGGAGGAACAGTGGGCGGAAATCAACGTTGATAAAGAGATCGTCGTACGTTGGGCCGCAAAATCACACAACTACAGCAGCACAGGTGACAGGACAGCAAAACTGGATATTCGTCTTGAAGACCCAGTTTCCACAAAAACTGTATAACGTGAGCTTCACAAATCCAACGTCCACAGTCGGGCTGCAGTTGCTATATCTACTATTACCGAAACTAATGCTCAGACGTGTAAATGGTGGTGTCATGACCATAAAACCTGGACATCAGACAACTGGAAACGCGCGTGTGATATGGTCAGATGAGTCGTCCTTCACACTGTTCCCTATATCAGGAAGAGTTTACGTTTGGAGAACACCCACAGAAGCCTGCAATCCGCAATGCCCGCCTGGGTCCAACAGTGAAACACAGGGGAGGTTTTGTAATGATTTGTGCAGCAATATCGTGGTATTTTGTTGGTCCCATTATTACCCTTCACGGACGCGCCACAGCTGGCTTCCCACAGCGGCAGCCCGGGTTCTATCCCGGGTCTGATCAAATGGGATTTGTGGTGGAAAAAGTGGAGCTGGAGCAGGTTTCCTCCGAGTACTTCGGTCTCCCCTGCCAGTCTTCATTCCACCAATTGCTCCACAATCACCCTCACCTATCATCTGGGGCTGGTACAGTAGGCCAGAAGTGGCCGCAGTTCAAGGGACTTAGTCCCACCCCACTAGCAACAAAAGAAACTACAAGTGAGTATGTGAACAGGTTGGGTAATCAGCCGCATCCCATGATCCAGGCTTTATTTCCGAACAACGATGCAGTTTCCCAGGCGACAATTCCCCCATTCACAAAGCTGGAGTTATCTTCCTTTGAAGAGCATGAAGGTGAACTTCAGCATCTTCCCTGGCCATCCCAATCACGAGATCTGAACATTACTGAACCACACTGGTTAGTTTTGGAGGCTACAGCGAGGAACAGGCTCCCATCTCCACCATCTCTAAAGCAACTTGGAGATGCTCTTCAGGAAGAATGGTATAAAATTCCGCCAGAGACCGTGCAGAACTTGTACGGGACAAGTCCAAGAAGGAATGTGGCTGCTCAGAAGGCAAAAGGTGTTCAAGCACCATATTAATAAAGAAATGTGGACAGTATCTGCAGTGTTTCCAATATATTGCTCAGCTCCTGTATATGCAACGTGTGACATGAGGCCTCAAAGGCAGAATATTGCAGAGAAGCGCCACGGTTTCTGCGCGCTGTGACTGACTGCTAGCCACGGTCCTGAGCAGGTTGATAGGGTATATCAATGGTGGCTTTCGCCAGCACAGTCAATCTTGGTTTCGGGCCCCGACATTTTTGTTCTTCCCACGACATTTTGGTGTTTTAAAATGGAGCCTCCTCTTCTACAACAGGATGGGTCTGGCGACTACTGGTCACTCCCATTCCTGGGGGGGGGGGCTCGAGCGGGCACTCACTCACCCACTAACTGCCCTTTCCACACACACACCGCCTCTAGTCCTGAGCAGTAGGATCTCGGGTCGGACTCCAGACAAAAACACCGCCTTCCACAATTCCCCTTATATGTGTATCTGCTATAATGTTGTTTGGCAACGGCTAGGTAAACACGTTCCTGCTGATATGAATACACAAGCAGCAATAATATTGTCGCGTGTAGGATGGTACGCGTGACGAAATGACGGGTTATATTTCGGATGATTGGATTTATTGGAACCTTGCTTACAATCTTTCTCTTCATTATTTACTAGAAGCAATACAGCACTACCGCTGATGTACACACTTTCCAATTCAACGTTGCACACGCACTAGGATTCTGTTTCCACTAGTCGTCTCCTAGCAACGGATCTCGACACAGAAACTGCCACTTCAATCACTCTGTACTCCTCTGTCCCAATGGACATGCTCCACTCTCGTCCGTGTGCTCTCAACTGCCCTGTACGTCGGGCAATCCAAAAGTTAACGAAATTTGAATTTTGCGCGCGAATGGTTATGAGTACATCGAAATACCGCTAAGTGTCTCCTCACACATCCTTCTTGAATCAGTGTGGCAAGCGGCGTCGAGTTGAGTGGTTGGGTTTATTGTTGGGGTTCATCACAAGGTCTTTCGAATTCATCAATAACAACCAATCCAACTAAACAGTCTACATATTTAAGAGTATCATAAAATTACCCACAAAATAAGGGAGAATTAATTACAGTAAACCCTCGCTAATCAGGAGTAACGGGGGGGGGGGCATCCGGATTAGTGACACGAAAGGTAGCCCCAAAAGACAAAAAAGACAAATTTAGAAGAGAAATTAATGGAAAAGTTAATGATACAAGTAGTGTTGATAAATGAATGAATGTATAAGGGGTCGGCCTTCTTGACCCTTGCACCGCAACCACAGTCATCTATTGTGAAAGTAAATAAATGAAAATATTTCTATACAGCCTTTATTTAAGAACTATAAAAAGACAGTACTTTTATTCATCTATTGAAGACCCAGAAGTTCTATTTCTTTCTGAATGTAATAACAATGCAGGTTTCAAAAAACTGTCTCAAGTTTTGCCTGAACAGACAAATGACTCGTTTGCCTTCCTAAATGCCATATGTGACTTTAAAGCATGTACTCACCTGATAACAGCACTTTTCATATTTCGATCCGAATTACCCCACATTCAGGCTAACTGTAACCGGATTAGCGAGGGCTTACGGCATTTTCCTAACAAATCATACTTACCAGCTGTGGAAAATCTACTTGAAGATGAAGCAAGATTCCCTCTAATTACGCCGATAGCGTACCGCAAACCACAATACTGACGTAACTGTGTCACGTGCCCTAGCAAAAACCATGCGACCGCTGTGATTCTATGTCCAGCTGTTTGTTTCTCCGTGAGTCATTAAAAAAAAAAAGCAGGGGCTCGTGAGAAGACAACCGATTGTCAAACTGGCCTTGACAAACTGAGGATACCGTTGCAGTTATCGCGCGAGCCATTCCGGGTTAAAGAGCGGGCAAACTACTCAGCCGCCCTTATCACGAGCTCTCCTTACGGGCCAGAGGCTGCACAAGTTTCCAGCTGCCTACAGCGATTAGGGAACGACCTTATTGTCAGCAAATACTGATTACTGGATTCGCGTATCTTTGCCCCACTTTTCGTAAATCTCACAGACACTCGTCGATTTTATGGGATAGCAACCAAAGATAAAGTTCAGAATTACTGGGTCTTTGAACTTTGCCCTTCGTCCGGTATGCCAGAAACTAGAAAACAAGACGTTTCGGAAACTGGACTGTTTCCGTCCTCAGGTGAGGGAAGGAAGACAGATACTAGGTTGGGTGCCTTACAAAGACCTAACCGCAATCAGCGAATATTATTTGGGAGTGTATTTGTGTGTTGGGAGTGGCCCAAGGACTTTACAGAAGCGACAATGACTGCCTTAAAGAAAAAGACAAAAGCCACAAAATGCAGCGACCATCGCGCAATAAGCCTTATTGCACATACTCGTACAGCAAAGATATAAGCAAAGATACTTAAAAGAAGATCGAAAGGAAAATAGAGAATATACTTGGAGAGGATCAGTTTGGATTTAGAAGAGAAAAAGGAACCAGGGATGCAATTGGGATGATGAGAATTATAGCAGAACGAACTTTGGAGATAGATGAACTATGTGCTTGCTTTATAGACTGGCAGAA